>NW_007737966.1:0-258 GCF_000696425.1 Galeopterus variegatus | reverse complement strand
ATTTAGAATTCTTGGAACTACATTAACCCTCGACTCAGTATCCCCCCTAAAGCCTCAATTAACTCCAGTCCTCATATACATTGCCACAGCTATATTTTCCCTGGGGAATCTCTTCTTACAGCCCTGCTTGCCCAAGAAAGGAAACCACTTCAATGGGTCCATTTGTCCTTGGGTGGGGCTCCACGGGTCTACTCTACGGTTGACCAGCTAGCTGATTGTATCATTAAAGGGAGAGAACTTTCTATTAGACTGTTTGGT
>NW_007737965.1:42989-48090 GCF_000696425.1 Galeopterus variegatus | reverse complement strand
TTATTTTAACTCCTCAGTATACATTGTAGTTGATTTTCGTAGCCCTTTACCTGTTCCACCTTCCCCCTTCCCTCTCCCCCCCGCCACTACATCATATCTGTTCATTTGTCTTAACAAGTTCAAGGAATTGTTGTGATTGTTGTGTCTTCTTCCCTACCTCCATCCTTTATTTGTTTGTGTGTTTGTTTATTTTTAGCTCCCACAAATAAGTGAAAACCTGTGGTATTTCTCTTTCTATGCTGGACTCGTTTCACTTAATGTAATTTTTTCTAAGTCCATCTATGTTGTTGCAAATGGTAGTATTTCATTCTTTTTTACAGCAGAGTAGAATTCCATTGTATAGATATACCACAGTTTCCTTTTCCACTCATTTGACGGTGGACATTTGAGTTGGTTCCAACTCTTGGCTATTGTAAATGGTGCTGCAATAAACGTTGGTATACAGGTATCCCTTCAGCATGATGATTTCCATTCCTCTGGACATATTGCCAGCAGTGGGATAGCTGGGTCATATGGTAGATCTATCTGTATTTGTTTGAGGAAACTCCATACCATTTTCCATAAAGGCTGCACCATTTTGCAGTCCCACCAATAGTGTATGAGAGTTCCCTTTTCTCTGCAACCTCTCCAGCATTTATCATTCTCAGTCTTTAGGATATTAGCCATCCTAACTGGAGTGAGATGGTATCTCAAAGTGGTTTTGATTTGCATTTCCTGAATGCTGAGTGATGTTGAGCATTTTTTCATGTGTCTGTTGGCCATTCGTATATCTTTCTTTAGCTGATGCTGAAGCTGAGGCAGGACCTCGGATCCCGGGCAGGGTGGCCTGTGGTAGCATCACTGCTGGCCTAGTGGGGGACCAGTGGCAGGAGTGGTGGAACTCAGAGCTCTTTGCCAGGCCAGGGAAGCTGAGGAGCATAGGACGCAAGAGGTCCCAGGTGTAGGATTTCGGGAGAATGCCAGTCACTAACTGACTGGCTACTCTGCATGGGTGCCCTTGACCCCTGGCCCTCTGAATGAGACCTATATGGATAGGGTGGGTCATGCCCATTATTTAGAGGGGAAGCTCAGGCTCAGAGACAAAGCAATTTTCCCTAGGGCACAGAGACAGGAAATCGCAGAGTGGGACTCAAACCCAGGCCTCTCTGACTCTTAACTCCCCTCCCCTGGCTGCCCATCATCCCTGAGCAAGCTTTAAACCAGGCCTACCCACTTCCACTGCCCACTCAGAGAGATCTTGAGTGACTTTTATTAAAAATGTTTGTCCTATTAGGTTTTCTAAAATTATAGAACCAATAAATCCTACCGTATTAATACAGAAAAGCCTAAAACAAAAAGTAAAAGTTGCCTTACCTCTCTGATCCCAAGAGCAGACCTGGTTGGTGCCCCGCCCAGATCCCCTCTGTCTCTCCTTACTGGTTCTTGGCCCCTCCCCTGACCTCTGCGTGCTTTGCTTCTAACACCTGAACCCACGACTCTCTGTGAAGGATGAGGGATGGTCCTTGGGCTACTGGAAACACATCCCCCATGTGTGCAGAGAGCTGGGAGTGCCTGGGAGGTTATATAGTCCCACCCTGACCCCAGACGGCCTTTAGCCAATGACTGGTTGATGCAGGACTACAAAAGTCTTGAGCCAGAACAGACCCTGACTTACACCCCAGAGCCCACCATGGGATGAGGCCAAAGCTGCAGCTTAGCCTGGTGATACCCTGGTGGCTTCTCCACCTTCCTGTCCTGTTTCTCCTACTCTCTCACTGATTTCCCCAGGAGCACCACCTTCCCCAGTCACACATGCGTGATGCTCATCTCAGGGTTTGCTCTTAGAGAAGACAACCCCAGGAATTTGCAAAAATGGCCCCAATTCTTCACCCTCCCTGTGTCTATGTCCTTTCCCGGTCCCTTGGTAGCCCCTCCCATGCAGTCGCTGGGCTTGGCCACATGGCTTACTTTGGCCAATGGGACATTAGCAATCATGATGCAAGTGGAGGCTTGAACAACATCTGCACAACTGAGCTAGCTTGCTAGCTCTCGTGCCCCTACCATTGCTATGACAACACGTGCAGGCCAGTAGGCTGGAGGCTGAGACACATGGTGCCAAGCTGAGCCACTACCGTTGTCCTAGCTGAGGCCATCCTACATCAGCCACCAGCCAGCTGGCCCCAGACACGTGAGCAAGCCCAGCCAAGATCAGCAGAGGCACCTAGACCCTAGACCTAGAGTAGCTGTCCCCAGGCAAGTGAGCAGTCAGTGCGTGCTATGGTGTGCCGCTGGTCATTTTGTGCTCGTTTGTTACTTGGCATTCTTGTAGTAATAGACGACTGACACACCAGCCTTACTCTCCGCCCCTTCAGTATCTTTTCAGCTGCTGGTTTTTGCACACAGACGAGCATCACTTCCAAATTATCCTGGGTGCAACTTGCTCTTCAGCTTGACACCTTCTCAGCCGTCCTCCCTAAGCACAGGCAGACCCTCTTATTCCTCAACAGCTGTGTGGTGTAGCAGCTACACACCCAGCCCTTTATTCACAGGCATTGGGCCATTTCTGTGTCTTCAGTGTAATAAACATCTGTGCATCGAGCGTCCTTGTGTGTTCACTTCGAGCACTTAACGTAAGAACCTCTGGAAGATAAATTCCTCACCGTGAACTTGAGGATCAACGCCATTTCTGTGTCTTCAGTGTAATAAACATCTGTGCATCGAGCGTCCTTGTGTGTTCACTTTGAGCACTTAACGTAAGAACCTCTGGAAGATAAATTCCTCACCGTGAACTTGAGGATCAACGGATATCTGCATTTCAAGGTTTGAGAGATATCACTTAACTAGACAGGACAGACTTTTAAAAATCCCCAGTACCCTCCAATGTTGAATCCATCAGAGAAAAAAGACACAAAAGCTTTGTGGTTTGGGGGATGATTTGGAAGTACCGGGCAAAGGACAAGCACTTCTGCGTGTTTACAGCATCTATCCATTCATCCACTCATTTATCCATCTAAAAAATAGTACTGAGCACTCACCGTGTGCCAGGTATGGCTCTGGGCCCTGTAGGTACAGCAATGAATAAAAGAGACAAAAATCCCTGCCTTTGTTGAGCTTATATCCTATTAGGTTGAGACAATAGATGACACAAAATAAACAAGTAAAACATTTAGGACATTAGAAAGTGATGATGCTACAGAGAAAAACAAGGCGGGGAAAAGGATGGAGACCACCGAAGGACAGGTAGAAGGAGGGGTCATGATGTTTAAAAATATGGCAAGAGAAATATGTCAGTCATCTTGGGCTGCTATGACAAGGCACCACAGACTGGGGCTTAAACACTAGGAATTTATCTCCTCACAGCCCTGGAGGCTGGAAGTCCAAGGTCATGGTGTTCGCAGGGCTGGTTCCTTCTAAGGCTTCTCTCCTTGCCTGTAGACAGCGCCTTCTCCCTGAGAATTCTTATTGTTTTCCCTCTGTGTGTTTTTGTCCAAATTTCCTCTTTTCGTGAGGACACCAGTCATATTGGGTTGGGCCCACCTGAATAACCTCATGTAACTGGGTCGCCTCTGTAAAGACCCTGTCTCCAAATACAGTCACATTCTGAGGTACAGGGAGTTAGTTCAACACAAATTAGGGGGACATGGGGGGCACACTTCAGCCCATCACAGGAAGGCTTTGCTGAGACTGGGGCGAGGTGTGATGATGGGGGTGGGATGTGAGCCTGGAGAGAGAGAGAGAGAGAGAGAGGGGCGCAGGCCTGGATTCAGCCACACCTGAAATCCAAACTAACCCTAGATTTTTTTCAATTACAGAGCTCAATAATTTTTTTTTACATTTGAAACCAACCTGGGTTCATGTTCTCTCACTTAAACTGAAGGATATATGTATGAATAGAGGCCACCTTGTCTAGTACCTTTTGCATAGAAAGGAAACTGAGAGGGTTAGGGACTTGTCCAAGGCCACCTAACAGGTGAATGGAAGAACTGGACAAAAACCCCTCACCAGGTGAGGAGTCAGGAGCCCAAGGCTGCTCCCCGCTGGGCCCTGGCCAAATCACTCCCTTACTTGGTTACCTCCACATTTGCCTCTGCTTGAAAATGCCAACAATAACGTCCCCTCCAGCAGCTGTGTGAGGCTCGTGGGCAGTTCCAACACTGTCAAGCATAATGGAGCTGTGGGGAGAGGTACCTTTCCTACAGTCAGAGCCTGTGTGCTCTGAGGCCAACTCAGTCCTGCCCTCTGGGCAAACAAATATTAGCAGGTTTTAAACTGAGACATGCAGAGAGAGCTACAGGTACAAGCAGGGAGGGAAGTCGTGAAAGTGAGTAGAAGGGGCACCACAGATCTAGCACTGTATGGGTAGGAGAAGGTGTGGAGGGACATTCCAGCCTTATGTGGGGACAGCAGTGGGCTGGGCAAAAAGGATGGTGGGGCTGACCCCTGCCCTTCTGACCACTTCTGGACCTGAGGGGAGCCCATGAGCTATCCTTAGGGAACTCAGACTTCTCTGCCCTTGGACCCAGGACAAGAAGGTCCACATGTGTGTGTGCCTGAAGAGCTCTGCAGAGAAAGCTCAGGGGGCTGAATACACCAAGCCGGGCCATTGACATGGATCAAGGCATGACGTCACAGGCCAGCCTTGCAGGAGGGAGGGTGTCACTTAGAGAGTGGCAGTCTGGAGGGGCCTTGTAAGCAGGACACTTTAGAGATCATCTGATCCTGCCCCTCATTTAACAGGGAAACCTGGGCCCAAACCAGAGAAGTCAGGGGACCACCCAAGGACACACAGCTTCAGCTGGCAAACTCTGAATTGGGGCCTAGGCCTCCAACTCTGAACCAACACCTTTCCAATGGGTGGCAAATGCACAGTGGGGGCAGAACTTTAGAACTGATCCCACACCCTCTACCACAGCCTCAGACCCAGCCTCGGACATGCCCAGGCAGCCTCAACCAAGCGTCCGATGTTGGCTCCAGGAACGAAACCATGTGCCATCCCTGTTTGACATACAGAAAGACCACTCCCAGATGTGTCCCCAGCAGCAGAGCCCACTGAAATTCTGGATTCTAAGGGATCCTTCTCTGCTCACTATCGCCTCGACCTTGACTCCTCCCCCCCCCCCCA
>NW_007737965.1:12049-41989 GCF_000696425.1 Galeopterus variegatus | reverse complement strand
TTGACCCCCCCCCCCCCCCCCAGACCTGTAGCCAGGCGCAAACGGCTCCTGCATCCCTGAGGAAGAGATGCAATCCCAGGCCACCCCTTGGGGCATGAGGGGCAGCAGGTTAGGACTAGCCAGGTAGGGCCGGCGCAGGCCTGAGGCAGGAAGGAAGGCATCAGCAGTGCCGTCCGCCTGTGTTCTTGATAACAACAGCTATGCCATGAACCCTGGGGATCAGATGCAAAACTGGGCAAGCTGATGCATTGGGTTGGGGGTGGGCATTGTAACATTTTAGTTTAAATCAGATTCTCAAAACAGCCTGTGAATTTAAAAGCAACAGAGTCACTGATTTGCTTTGTAGCATGTGCCATGTTCCAAGAACTCTTCCTGCTCAGTGTTTTGTGCTGTGGGTCAGAGCGCTTCTCTGGTGCCAGCCTGCTGACTTCAGATCCTGGCTCAGCAAGCTGTGAACTGTTTGACCTTGGCCAAGTGCCATCACCTGAACCTCCAGAAGTGTTAGCTGTTGTTACATCTCATTCCTTCAGAACAGCCCAATGTGGAAGGTACTGTTGGGTCAGAGAGGATTCTTTTGGCTGCAGGTGACAGAGCATCCATCTGCAAGCGGTTTAAACAACAAAGAGGTTTGTATTCCATAATGTGAGAAGTTCAGAGAAGCTGCTCAAAGTTGGCTCTGCATCTTGAGAAGGTACTCAAGGACTCAGTTTCCATCTTTTGCTCTGCTATCTCATTAGCAAGTTGACAGACATATGGGGGTGTGGGAGCAAAAGGCACCAGTGGCGCCAGGTGATCAATATGGGGCACCGTGGTGCTCATAGCTAGAGGGTAGAGGTGCTGAGGGCATGTGTGGTGGTTAGTTTTAGGTGTCAACTTGACTGGATTAAGGGATGCCCAGACAGCTGGTAAAGCATCATTTCTGTGCAGGTGTTTCCAGAGGAGATTAGCATTTGAGCCCGTAGAATGAGTAAAAGAAGATCACGCTCACCCAGTGCGAGTGGGCACTGTCCCATCCACTGAGGGCCTGGTTAGGACAAGCAGAGAAAAGGCACATTTGCTCTCTTCTGGAGCTGGGACAACCTCCTTCTTCTGCCCTTGTACTTCAGAACGCCACGTTCTCTGGCCTTTGGACTCCAGGACTTGCACCAGCAACCCCAAGTCCTCAGGCCTTCAGCCTTAGACTAAGAATGACACTATCGGCTCCCTGCTTCTCAGGCCTTTGGACTTGGACTGAGTCACACCACTGGCTTCCCTGGCTCTCCAGTTTGCAGATGGCCTATTGTGGGATTTCTCAGCCTCCACTATCACATGAGCCAATTCCCCTAAAAACTCTCCTCTCTTTATATCTATATCTATATAGTCAAGTATCTATGTGTAGATATGTATAGATATCTCCTATTGGTTCTGTCTCTCTGGAGAACCCTAATACAGCATCTGAGAAGGTAGGAAGGGCCTCTTGTCGGAATGAGTCATTGATCCTGCTTCTTCAGCACCCCGGCACCCTCAGATGGAAGGCTTCACCTGGGGTGGAGTGTACATTTCCACCCTTGATTTTGGACTTAACCGTGTGACTTGCTTTGGTCCCTGGGATGGATTGGAAGTGACAATGTGCCAGCTCTGGGCCTGGCTCTTAAGGAACATTGTGAGATTTCACTTGCCCACCTGTGCCTTTGCCACCCGCATGGCAACCCCACTAGCCAACAGGTCCCAGGAGGATGAGAGACACAAGGAGCAGAGCTGCCCCAGCCACTCCACAGACCCACAGTGGGAGCAGAGCCCAGCCTGGCCTGAGCTCCAGATCCTTGACAATAAATGGTTCTTGTTTCAAGCCACTGAATTTGGGGGTAGTTTGTCATATGGCATTAATGTAGCATAGCTGACTAATATGACCTCCCTTGATAGACTGATATTTAGAGATAGTATAGCAATCCCATTAGCTATCTATTTGGCTCCCTTTGCCAAATCATGGGCCCCTGAACCCATGAAACTTTGACCATTCAGTGACAGCTACAAAGATGGAGCAATTCTACAAAGAGAGGGTGGCAGCTGAGACAGCCCAGCAATGGCTAAGATCCAGTTCTCGCCAGTGTTCCCAGCTCATGCCCCGTCCACCTTCCATTCTGGATCTTACCTGTTTTTCTGAGCCTGGTTCTCTGGACTTCCCGAAAATTCCATGAGCTGTGTGATATCCTTCCAGTAAATTCCTTTTCATCCTAAGATAGCCATTTGGCTTCATTGTTTGCTGTCATGAACCCTGACTTGTGCACATAGGATGCAAGTATCTTCACCTCTCTGTGCCTCAATTTCCTCGAGTGAAACATGGGAGTGGTAATAATAGTACTGCTTTGTAAGACTGAAATGAGATGCTCCATGCAATGTGCTTAGCCCAGGGCTTGGCAAACAGCAAGCACTCAATAAATGCTAGTTGTCAGCATTACACATACTCTAGCTTCCGAAGAGCTCAAGGCAAAAATAAAACTAAGATTCTTGAAGCCAGATATGTCTTTGTCTCCTTTAAAGTCACCTCAGAAACTCAAAGGGTTACCACCACCGATAAAGGGTGTCGGAAGTGGCAGCAATGATTATGACAGTGATGAAGATGGCAGACACGTGTATAGTGTTGTTTTTTACTGCCAGGCCCTGTTCCAAGTACTTTACAAATTTTATCTCATTTAATCCTTATAACCATACCACAGGGAAGGAACTGTTATTTCCCCATTTTACAGATGAGAACACTGAGTAAGGCACAGAGAGATGAGGTGGCTTGCCCAAGGTCACCCGAATTGTGAGTCGTGGCCTTGGGTTTAGTCCTACTTGTCCGGTTCCAGAGTCTATGGCTACAGGATGAAGCTGTGAAGAACACAATAGGTGTTCAGTAGTGGTTTCTCCTGCACAAGGTCCCACAGCCACCCAGTCCCTCGTACTGGCCTGTCTCCACACCCCCTGGAAGCATGGGCCTGGCTGCCCTGGCTGAGTCATGGCTTCAGGAATCTGGGGGATTTGGGCACATGGTCTGAGCCAGCCAAGAGGGCCAGTCCTCGGCGTGAGTACTTGGTTCTGGTTAGGACCACTTCTGTACCTTATGGATGCCTGAGGTGTGGGGGGCCTGCCCTCCCCAGGCCCCATCTCACTCTAGGGGTAGGGATGCAGCCTTTCCACTGCCAGCCACTAAGGGAAGGTGACTACCTGCCCCTCAGCCACCAGGCCTAGCTGTGCTGACATCTGTCGCCTAGACACTGGGCTTTGTGCCCAGACAGGTTGGCAGCCAGATGTGACACTGGGGGTAGGAGGGCTGAGGTCACTTGCCCGCCACCTCACAGCTACTCAGTGGTAGAGTCAGGACTTGAACCCACATCCGCCAGCCTGAAGGCCTGTGGCTGTAAGCAAAAGGAGCACGTGGTATCCGTGAGGCTCACATCTGGCTTGTTTTTGTGCCCATAATAAAAAACAATTAAAAAAAAAAAGTTTCTGACATTTATGGAGTGTTAGTTACTAAGAACCAGGCCTTCACATGTGTGACATCATCTAATCCCCTCAAGTGCCCTCGAAAGACTGGGCCATTTTCATCCCTGTTTACAGAAAACTGGAGTACAGGGAAACAGAGTGACAGAGTGGACATTTGTGTTCTTTGCCCACCTAGCATTCTTTACCCGTAATTTCCCCTTAGGGAACCTCCCACCCTCCTGGTTGGCAGTCCGGTCAAGACTGTCAATCAGGGTGCCCTGTGCTCCTCTGACTCAGGACGGGCACATGACCGACCCATCGTGGCCACTCAGACGCTCTCTCCCGGGACTTTGACTCTTGAGTCACGTGACATGAAAACAGGCCGGTGCGGGCTGCTTCTCCTGGTGCCCAGCCCACTCATCTGGATCCTGTGGATTTTAAGACTTTAACTCCAAGCATTGGCTCCTCTCCTTCCAGTAAGGCCCCCAGATCTCTGGCTGAAGTGAGCTGAGCCCATTTCTTCTGTTCGCTTGTTCTCCAGAGACCAAGCCAACATGCCAGAGCTCCCCAAGTTCATGCGGTGACGCAGGATTCGAACGCAGACGTGCTGATGCCAGAGTCCAGAGTCTTAGCCACTGAGTGGGGTAGGACCTCCCAGGTAAAAGAAGAAAAAAACTCCCTGGGGCCAAGCGACATTACCCAAAGTGGCTATGAAATTTGCTTTCTCAACCACAAGGAAGCCACATTGTTGTCTTGAATGATTCAGAGGTGGTTTTTCATTGTCCTCAATCTTCCAGCTTCGGCTCCGGGTACCCCAAGGGGTGCATCCCAGTTTGGGATACTCACCTCAAGGGCATTTGGCTCCTTCTTGTCTCCTCCAGCCTTTCTTCAGAGCCCCTCCTGCTGCTCTGGAGCCTGGCCCCATGGTGGATGGGGGCCCAGCATGACAGTGCTTCTCAGGACCCTGTTGACCAGCTGGGCCAGACTCCCCAGCTTTGGGCATTCTCACCCCACCTCCACGTTTTTGTCATATCCATGTACCTCCTGTACTATCATTTCCTTAATACTTTGTGTTAAATTGACACATATTTGTGCTTAAAGTCATTTAAAATTTTGGAAGACTTTGTTCATATCACTCCTGGGCAGAACACTGGTGTCCTGTGTGTAAATAGAATGCAGCAATGCACAGAAAACAGCGCTCATTATAGTCCGCTCCGCCCCGCAGTCTGCCCTCGGCTCATGGGGGGCCAGCTCTCTGTCGGGGGTTAGGAGGGTGGAGAGGTGTTACAGAGGCCCGGCACCACGCGGAGCCCTCCCCACCCATGTAATCAGAAACAAAGAGAAGCAGGAGAGAATCAGTTTCTCAGTGTGTAAGCTGATGTTATTTAAGGGCATGGCGTGCACCATGCACTTTGGGAAACACTGGTCCTCATGTTACAGGTAAAAACAGAAAGGGAAAGAGTTTGTCCAAGTCTACACAGCACATCAGAGGGAGAGAGCCTGGAACCAGGCTGTCCCACCCACATCCCAGTTGATTCTGCAGCACCTTGCTTTGTCTCTTTAAAGCATTTCAGATGCTCCCTGGCAATTCCTGATGATCCAGGGCTGTATTTTAATCTCCAGCAGCCACTCCCCTTCCATCTGTTGGGTTTGGGCCCTCCTCACCCCCCACACCCCACTGTACCCACAGCACCAGTTGGTGTGGGCTTTGCAAAGGCAAACTCATTTAAATGTCAGCTGTAGCAACGCAGAGCTAGAAAGGCAAACAGGTGACAAAAATAGATGTGACAATCACAGTATCCTAGACTGTCAGCAGGTGCTGCCATCCCCTCATAACCCTTGCTGGGGCAGGTAGCTCTTGGAGAATCAAGATAAGTAGGGACTTCCCCCCCGCCAGGGAAAACTCGAACTCATGCACACTCATAATCCTGCATATAATTCTGGAGGGGTCACAGGCCCGTCCCACCTTGACACCTTGTGTTTTTTTGTCTGTCTCAATGGACTGGGGTTCCAAGAAAGATTTTGTTTGCAAAAAGCAATCTGATGCCAAGAATTTGGAAATGATTGGTCTCAGTAGTTTTTTGGACAGCTTCTCATTAATGAGCTGTGAAAAGGACTCAAGTCCACTCCAGAAGCACCAGTTCAGGGTCCACTTTTGCAACCAGAAACCTTCCCCGACCCTGACTTAGCTCCTTGGGAGGGTAAGCCCTGGGGCTTATCATACAGGTAGAGGCACTTCTGTGCTTCAGTAAGACTCTGACCATTTGAAGAGGACCCAGGGCTCCCATCTCCATTTCCAGCCAGCTCCAGCGGCCATGACCCCTACCCCTGCCATGCACAATTCAGGCACCACCTAACGGAACACAAAAGCAGCAACACCCTGTGGATTATCTAACTCTGAGGTCATCTCAGTGTCCCTATCTTCCCAGGGACCAGCCCCAAGCCATGTTCCCCTTCTTGTCCTGGGACTTTGACTTTGTATGCATGAGGTCTCCACATGGCCCCATTGGAAATCTCTGTTCTCCTGGTTGCTTTGTTTCCTAGCAAGGGTTGGGCTAAAAGATCTCCCCTTGAAGGAAGTGGTGGGGACAAAAGCTGAACAAGAGGGCTGAGGAGAGATTGGCCTCTGGGACAGGAAGGATGGATGACTGATGAGAGGGTAAGGAGTTGTTGGAAAGTGACCTGCAGGGACAAGTGAAGTGCTGAGGCTATCTGGCCAAGCTGTCAGCAGTTCATGGGCTGGAGGGATGGGTGTCTATATAGGGTGTCACACGGCCAGGGTGGGGCAATTTCCACCTGCAACTGGGGACTGCCGTGAAACCTGATCAGAAGACATGGTGCTAATGGCCTCAGGGAGCTGGTACGAAGCAGGTGGGGCTGAGGCTGCTGCAGCAAGCCGAGCCAGGAGACATGGGGTGCTCACCCAATCCTGCCATGGCTCTTTTGGCCCCTCAGGTTTCCTGCACTGTATTTGCTACAGGATGTGCTCTCTGGCCAGGAATGTTGGGCTCTGATGTGCCACCAAGCACAGGGTCCAAGGGGGAGAGATGCCCCATCCTTGGTTGCCCCTGTTTTCTCATCTGTGCCATGGGATGATCACCCACAGCAGACCCAATTTCCAGTGCCGGCAGGAGTCAGAGATGAGTGTGGATGTGGGGGTCTATCCAGGGTTAGGGAGTGGCCCACATGGCTCCTCCTCAGGGCAGCCTTCAGACCCAGTAGATGACCTCCTTGAACCCACAGCTCAGAGGCTACAAACCCAAATGCCTATGGAATTAAAAAATGAGGGACACTGCTGGCTGGTGGTTGCACATTCAGCCCCAGGGCCATTTATCACATCACTGAGGTGAAATAGTATAGTGGCCATGAGCATAGACTTTGGGCCAGACTGCCTGGGTCCGCATCTTAGCTCTGCCAACTGTGAACCTCTGAATCCCAGTTTCCTTGTCTATAAAGGGATTAATAAATGACAAGATACATTATGGCAAGTAGCATACCTTCCATTCTCTTATCCTGCACCCATGGCAGACATCACTAATCAATCAAGATATTCCTTCTCACTGAGCCTCAGAATTCTGTGTGTTCAGAGCTCCAGGCAGCCACTCCCAACTCCCAATAAGTGGGATTTGGCATTTGAGATGAAACCTTTTTGCCACCTCCATTACAACACCTGTAGAGCATACTTCCTGGCACATAGCAGACCCTCTGTAAATGTCAGTTACCACTCAGTCTCTGTTCAGTGCCAGGATCCTTATCCATCATCCCCAACTTCTGCTCACAACCTCCAGTTACAGGGAGCTCACTGCTGCCTCAGGCTGGCCACTCCATTGCTGGACAGTTCTTTTTGTGTGTGTGTGTGACCAGTAAGGGGATTGTAACCCTTGGCTTGGTGTCACCCGCACCGTGCTCAGCCAGTGAGCGCACCAGCCATCCCTATATAGGACCCGAACCTGTGGCCTTGGCGCTACCAGCACCACTGCGCTCCCAGTGCTGCACTCTCCCAAGTGAGCCACGGGGTCGGCCCTGGACAGTTCTGATAATTAGGAAGTTTTTCTCAAATCCTCCTCCCTGCTCCTCCCTTGTCCCTCAGATAGTATATAATTCTATGGAAAAAAGCCCACTTCCTTCCTGGATTAGTTGTCATTACGGATTTAGGTGATTTATTTTTAGGTGATAAATTTGAACCTCCTGATGAGTAAAATCTTCTCTCAGCTTGCATGTAGTTGATCCCAGCCTAGCTAAGCAGCTTCAGCCTTTGATGGACATGCTTGGGAGTGTGCATGTGTGCGTGCATGTGTGTGTGTGTGTGTGTGTGTGTGTGTGTGTGTGTGTTAGTCAGAATATGTGAGTGAGGAAGAAAGATTGAGAGAGAGACGAGACAGAGTGATGGAGAGAATGTGTTTTAAAGCCTCGTAACACAGCAGGCCGATGTCGTTCCTTACGTAAGTAAGCCTATTCACTTCTCAGGGAATTTGGGCTGCATTCGGGGCCACCCCATCGTTAGCTGATTAAGACATTATTCCAAGGGCAGGGGGCATCGAAGAGAGATATGAAGTTACATAACTGTCCATTTCTTTGGATTTATTCCACGCTGCTAAATTTAGGAGCTGGAAGTCTTCAAATATGAGCCCCTGTCATTTGAGGGTAGTGCTGGCAACACGGGGACATAGGCCCAATGAGTGTTGGAGACCCATGGTATCCAGAGTTGAGGTTGGTATTTCTTTCCAGGGGACAGTTCAGAAGCTTCATCTCATAGTGCCAGGAGAACTTGTAAGGGGACCCAGTGCTGCCCAAGACATTTCACACCCTGAAGCAGGTGCAATGGGAGAGGGGGCAGTGGCATGTGGGGGGCTGGAGGGATCGGTGTCTATATGGGCACAGCGTGGTGACAAGGGGGGGGGACCTAGAACTCAATGTCCTGTGAGGCTAAACAGCTCTAGGAAAACCTGGATTGGAGTGTGGTATGTGTTTATGTGTGTGGCTTAGTGTGGCCATTTCCAAATGTATTTCCTTTCTGCTGGGGCTCATAGCTGTGCTGTTCTCAACATTTTGTGCAGGGGTGTGGAAAATCGAGAAAGTCATTCAGGTTATACACTGCACAAGGGCACTGCATTTAAAGAGCACACCTCTCACATCAAAAGCAGTGTAGATTCACATGTGGATGAAGATAATTTTTTGCAGATGGCTGCAAAGGATACTCTAACAAAATCATTACTACATCATTTTTCCAGAAGCCAGAAGTCAAGTGTCTTGAGCAAAAGGAATCTTTTTCTGATTTGCACAAAGACACCGTCTGGTCTAGTAGCAACCTGCCTCTAACTTCCACAGATGCTGACTGGACCCTTCTCTCAGTTCACATCAACAGTGATCCTGTTCAGAGAAAAGCTGCTGAAGGCTGAGGATAAAGAGTGGCTGCAGAACTGTGACTAGTCATTCAAGGCCTCAGAAATATTTCCCAGGCCATTGTAAAGAGGTGATAGCACTCTGCAATAGTGCAAGAGATAAGATGCATATAAAAGCACTTTATTAACTGTAAAGAATCCACACCCACTTTAAGAAAAGCTATGAAGTTGTGTCATAGTAGAAACTAAGTCAGACTTGATCTCAGCAGCTTTCTAGCTCTGTAACATGTAAAATTCACAAGGAAAAATGGCTGCAGAAGGTCCTGTCCCAGAGCCTGGCTCATGGTGAGCACGTGATAGATGCTTGCTTTTTCCCTCAATGCTACTTTTGAAGTATCCAGGCAGTCTGAACACTAGGATGTGGCATTTTCTTTGAAACCCAGTGTACTTAAAATTCAAATTCCTTACCTGGCTGAGAACCCTGTGTCTGGTTCGCGGCCCACCGGTCTGAACATCTCCCCCACGCTCTTGGGCTCACTCCGCTCCTTGCTGTTCCTTGAGCACACCAAGCCCCTCCCCACCCCAGGCCCTTTGCACTTGCTGTTCTCTGCCTGGAACACTCTTCCCTCATCCTTTCATGACTGTCTCCTTATCCTCATTCAGGTCTCAGCACAAATGTCACATCCTCAACATAAAGTAGCCCCTGGTGCCTCCTACCACCTTACCCTATTTAAATTTTCTGCATTGTCCTTTTTCTTTCAAACCTTATTTCTCTGCTTATTTATTTGCTCTCTCCACCACCAAAATTTAAGCCCCACATGGGCAGAGATTTTTATGACTTGCTCTCCACTGCATCCCAAATCATGGTTGTCTCACAAATGCGTGCTGGTGAACGAAGGGCGTGAGAAGATTGCAGACATCAGCTCCTCCAAGCTTACAGAGCCCGTGACCCCTCGCTTTTTCTCTTCATGAATTGTCTTTTTGTCCACATTTCTCTCCTCTCCACTCAGTGACTTCCCATCTCCTTCTTGAGCCCTTGCTTGTCCTACAGAGAGCTGAAATCATCTTGTTCTTTCTGGTTTCAAGGTCAGGATGACGTTTAGCCTTCCGCCTTTCACATCTCTCTGAATGTCGGTCTGTCAGCTAGGATCCTCTTCTCTTTGGCCCTGGGGGGAAAAGCATGGAGGCAGTATGGGAGTCACGGGTGCGAGGAGATTTTAGATGACTAAGGAGCCGCTGCTTCCAGAGGCAGTGAGATCCTCACCCCTGAAGCTATGAGTGGAGGCCGAATGACCACTTCCTCCTGAGGTTCCCTGCTCCACCCTCTGGGCAGAGCTGCAGACCCTGCTGCTGCTGCAGACAAGATTACTTCTCTTCTTAAAGACAGTTTTTTAAAAATATGCCGTGTAAGAGTGCCCATAGATTGGTTTGGCTTATGCCAACTGTTAGCTAGTGTATTAGTTCGTTTCTGTTGTTTACAAGAGAATATCTGGAGCTGGGTAATGTACAAAGAAAAGAGGTTTGTTTCTTACAGTTTGGAGGCTGGGAAGTCCAGGATCCAGGGGGCACATCTGGTGAGGGCCTTCTTCTGGGTGGGAGCTCTCTACAGGGTCCCATGGTGATGCAGGATATCACATGGCAAGAACAGGCTGAGAAAGAGAGCTAAACTTCTCCCTCGTCCTCCTTATAAAGCCATCAGAACCCTGCCCACAGGTTGGCTGATTAGCTCAGTTGGTTAGAGCACAGCATTATAACACCAAGGTCATGGGTTTGGATCCCTATACCAGCCCGTTACTCCATGAATGGATCAATCCATTCACAAGGGCACAGTCCTTGCAATCTAATCACCTCTTAAAGGCCTCACATTCAAATACCATAATCAGATTTCCCACCCCCGTTAGCACTGATACAATGGGGGTGGGGGGGTTGTGCTTCAATCAGTTTCGGAGGGACATTCAATCCACAGCAGCTAGACTAAGGAATTTGGATGGCGCTTACTGTTTACAAGGCTTTTTCATCATTCATTAATTCAGCAAATGTTTTCTCAGCACTCACTGTTTGCCGGGCATTTCTACGTGCTTAGCATATAATAACTTACTTATCAGGCAGGTACTATTATTATTGTTATCCTCATTCTACAGATGCGGAAAGTGTGGCCCAGAGCTGGATTTACTATAAAGCTCAGAAACTTAAGCTTCAGCTTTTCTCACACGTGCAGGCTCTTTCCCGTTCCCAGGTGGGGCCCCAGCACTGTGTTCACATGATCCTGTGTGTGAAATTTGCGAGAGTAATATATATTACCTGCAAACGACTAAGATGGTCTCTTTTCACTATGGATCCCATCCTTCCCTCTGTCATACTGAGTAGTGTCAAAACAGCTGTGAGCATTTTGGAGATCCAGCTTGGAAGCTGAGTAGGGAATGCACTTAATTTGGGTTTACTGAGATAATTTCATGTGGTTCAAAGTTACCCCATGTGTGCTTAAGTTATTGCTAGCCATCCAGGTGTAGCAGATGGTTTACAAGAACACCCTACAGCTCAGTATGCCAACTCACCTGGAACGTGACTCAAAGATACTGATCCAAAGTTCATATCAGGACATGAATACGTTCTATGTCACCAGCACAGAAAGTGTGCAGAAATACAAGGAGCCAGGAGCTATTTTACAGAAGATTTCTCTGATCATCAGATACATAAAGTTGTAAATGGAAGACTTACCCCTCAATGTTGTCACCATGCCTAATTCAAACCAAAGTTCACTCCGGTCAGAAGTATGCTCAGTAATGCAGTGTATATAATACATTTTTTCTTTTGCCATGTATCAGAATTTCTGTGTGTAGCGCACAAACCTATAGCTGTACTAAAAATATTGAAGATGTTTCTAATGGATCATATATGAAAAAACTTGATGGAGGTTTTTCCAAATTTGACAATGGTGCTAAAATCTGTCTGTGTGTGTGTTGTGTGTGTGTGTGTTTAAAAAGATGTTTCCAAGTACATGTTGTGAAACTGAGAGAAACTTTCCTGAATGGTCTATAATAATAAAAACTTTATTGGATAGACCATGTTAGAGGAAAGACCCTACAAACAACATGACAAAACTGTCATCCTATAAAGGTGAACATCAATGAAATGTTGGGGAATAAAGGGCTGTCCGACCACTGATTCATGAAAATATTCGACTATTTTTCTGAGGTTTTGTAATGTTTATGACATTTGTCAGCTTTCTGAAATTTCTAATTTTCTGTGATTCCTTTTCTCATTCTCAATATCATTCTTTATACCTAATTTCCCACTTTTTTCTCATGGGGGCCCCCGAAGTATATAGGCTTCGGGCTCAACCTCTAAACTGTCACATAATTACCAGGACAGGGAAGTTTCCATACGCAAATACAAGCACATACAATGCCTATCCTAATTTCCTGCACCTTTACACAAAAGATACTACAACAGTCACACTGCAGCTGTGGCAGCGTGTCTGCTGTGCAAGGACAGGGTCAGAGGGGGTGGGGGTGGGATGGACACTGGTGACTGCAGGGGTGTGGAGAGGTGGCTGGGTTTGGAATTAGCTTTAATTCAGTCTTGCTGGCAATGTGAGGGGTGAGAGAAAGAAAAAGAGAAAGACAGAAAGACGTCCAGGATGACTTCACAGCTTGCCATTCTGATTTTCCTATGAGGCTGTGACTCAGGAGTCGGGATTCCGGGAGGGTGGCTGTGAGTGAAGACGGTGTTCCTCTCACCTGTTGGTTTGCTGGTATTTGCAGCCCTGTGCCCCCAGCACCAGCCCCACAGCTGTTGTCCCCATACAGGCGGCTCAGCGGGGGTGGACACGTGCTGCCCCTGGGCCCTGTGTGCCCCATGTGCTCCCTGCAAGTGTCCCACGTGTACTCCCTGGCCCCTCTGGGGAAACCTCCCTGGAAGATGTGACCCACCCACTGAGTTCCTCCTGCGCTAAGAAGACTACAACACAATGGTGACAGTATTTGTAACAGTCATTTACCCAGTGCTCTCTGTATGCACTTTACATGTAGTAACCCATCTACTCTTCCCAGAAACCCTGTGATGTCAGCCCTTCTGTTGTCCCCATTTTACAGATGTGAAAATGAAGGCAGAGAGAGGCAATAATATGATGGTAACTATGACTACTGATAATCATAAGACAATGGTTATTATTAATTCTATGGATAATAGCAGGACCATGGCTTACTGAGGGCTTGAACGTACAAGTAACTGACACATAGGACCACATCAAATCCTTACATCTGTCCAGTCATGGGCATTTATATAGTCCCCATTTTACAGATGAAGACTCTGAGTCTGGGAGGTGAAGTCGCTTGCCCACAATGACACAGCTGGTCAGTGGCAAAGCCAGGACTGGAACCCATGGCTGTCTGAACAAACTCTTAGTCTGGTCACTACTGGCCATTCCTGAAGGAGTCTCTCACCTGTGATTTGGCTTTTCCTCACTCTAAAGAGGGCAGGGAAGGTATAGTCTGTGACCACAGGATGATCGTTCTGGCTCCAAGGCTCCACCAGGGAAGTGGTTACTTTGCCCAAGGGCACTCATCTGGGTAGGAGAGGAGCTGGACTGAAAGTGGGCTAGGGCCACCAACCACCTGCCACAGCCTGGCCTGAGCCCGCTTCCTGTCTCAGGGTTCAGGAGAAAGAGTACATAAAAGCCACTTGTAAGTTTTCCTCCTCTTATAGATTTCTAGCTGGCCAGCCTTCCAGAAGCCACCTGTGCCTTGCTTTCCTGCCAGGTACCTGGTGGTCTTGCTATCTCCTCATGAATCTACCACCCTGGCCCCTCTACCTCTGGAGAGATGGACTGAGAGCCTCCCAGGGAGTACTGGAGCACTTCTGAGGGGTGGGCACCTTGCCCACTTGTCCAGAAGTCTCCCAGTCTTGGTCCCAGCCCACCCTGAGAAACTCTTGCTCCACCTCCACGCAGTGCAGATCCCTGACCCAGCCCCAGCCTAGAAAGCTCCTGGAGCTTATCAGAAACCTGGGTTATCAGAACCTGATGGGCCAGAGAAGGTGGGAGTCATGCAAGGTCATACAGCAAACAAGAGGCAGAGTCCGCTGTCTGCCATCTGGGAAGAATGGTGGACGTCTCCTGGCCTCCCTGATTCTCAAGGTAACTGTGAGGCCTTGAAGAGCTGACCAGTCTGTGTGCCTAATATCAGCTGCGTGGCTCTCTCTGACCCACCGTGCTGAGGTGCTGGGACATAAATGAAGGTCAACTGAAGACCCCAGGGCTGACTGGCTAGGGTCCTCTGCACACAAATGTCTCCCTCCTCCACCTGTGGGCTTGACTTTAGAGACCACTCTCCGTGCTGAGGGTGTAAGGGGGTGGCATTTACCTCATATATTATGGGGTCATGCCGAGAACCCCTGATTGTGGAAGAGGCAGTGTGGTTGGTGAGAGAGCCCAGGCTGGGCAAGAAAGCCCCTGAATGTTTATGAGCATTGGCCATGTGCTGGCCAGGGGCAGAAGGACCTGGAACTCAGAAGCCTCCTGCTGCAAAGCTGTCCCTGCACTGTCTGTCCCCACAGTGGAAATACCTCCCAGGTCTTGGAGGCTTCCTCTGTGTAATGGACGCACATGCCCTGAGTGGGCTGCAACTGTTCTTTTTCTTTTTAATAGACTTAGTTTTTTAGAGCAGTTTTAGGGTCATAGCAAAATTGAGCAAAAAGTACAGAGTTCCCTTCACCCCCTGTCCCCAACAGCAGCCATTGTCACCCAAAGTGCATAGTTAACATGAGGGTTTACGCTTGCTGTTATACTGTCTATGGGTTTAGACAAATGTATAATAACACGTATCCGTCATTATAATATCACACAGAGCAATTTTACTGCACTGAAAATCCTCCGTGCACCACTTATTCTTTTTTTTTGTTTTTTTGCTGATTTTAAAATCATGCATGGAGGTCCCTTCTTAACAAGACTCTTCCATTGCTATGATAGTCAATGCTGTGAATGTGGGGTGTGTTTCCTTCTGTGTGTTGTATGTGTATGTAAACATACCCCACCGCGTGTTTACAAGGATCACTCAAGAGGTCACAGGTACTAATACTAGGAACTACCATTTTTTTTTTTTTTTTGTCTTTTGTCTTTTTTTTTCCGTGTCCGGCGACAGATCGCAACCCTCAGTGTTGCCCCCGTACCGGACCGGAGACGGCAACGGGATCGCAAGCCTCGGTGTTGCTCCCGCGCCTCGCTCAGCCAGTGAGCGGGAACCGGTCTGCATATGGGATCCGAACCCTCGGACGGGAGCGCCGCCGCGCCTCCCAAGCGGCGCACTACCCAGTGCGCCACCGGGCCGGCCCGGAACTACCATTTTTTGATGGGTGGGGGACAGCTGGCTGGTGTGGGGAACCAAACCCTTGACTTTGGTGTTACAAGGCCATGTTCTAACCCACGGAGCTAACTGGTCAGCCCTAATGAGATAGGAGTTTAGTTTCCCTGGGTTTGGGTTACAGGACATGCCTCTGGGTTTCAATCCATTCCCCAAGGTTTCAGGCCCCTCTTCTAGGCTCCTCCCCGAGAGGAAAGTTACTATTGCTAGTGAGACCTATTTTCGCCACCAACATGGAGAAAATGAGACCACAAGGGGCTGGCTTATGCAAATCCAGTGTCTGGGCATGCTCGGTAGAGAAGGGTTATATAACACCGGTAGCTGAATGACCCTTCACTTGGTGTGCGAAAGAGCACAGAATGTTCTTGAATGTGTCTGGTATGTGTGATAGAATTTGACCAATGAACACGCTCTGAAAGGAGTCCAACTGAGCATGTGCAAGATGATGTTACATAACTGGGAACTACCCCCTTAATTGAATATTCATTAGATAGAGAAACTATAAAAGCCAAATCCCAGCAGAAGGCAGGCTGCTGCTCACTCTCCTGGAGCCTACACTGTGCCTGTGGAATGTGTTTTTTATTTTGTATCAGACTTACTTTCGGGGGGGGCTGCTCACTCTCTTGAGACAGCCTGCACTCTGTACTGAACTTCAAGTGTATTTCTTACTTTTGTGTTAAACTCGGTGTGGGCCCTGCTCAGGCTCTGGAGCTAGGCTGCCACTCTCTGTGAAATCTGTACCTCTTATTCATTATATTAAACCTGTTCTCACTTTCTACTGTGACTGCTCTTAAATTCTTTCCTGTGGTGAAGTCAAGAACCTAGTAAGGGTATGGGGTGGGTTGAGACTGACTACCGGGCCCCCAGACCCTTCCTCTGACATCACCAGGAGCTAACATTGACTGAGTGCCTACTATGTGCCTGACCTCACTGTCCATTTAATTCTCACAGCAACCCAATGAGATGGTCATGATTTGTATCTCCATTTCACAGGTGAGGAAACTGTTTTTAATTGAAACAATTGATTGTACATATCCGTGGGGTACAGAGTTGAATATCATTACCGTGTGCAATATGTAATGCTCACATCAGGATAATTAGCATATCCAACAATATACAATGTAATCCTTTTTTGTGTCCCTTTACCAATTCCTCCCTAACTCCAGATCTCCCTCTCCCTTTCCCACCTCTGGTAGCCTCTGTTCTTTTCTCTCCTTTTGAAGATTCAACAAATTATTGTGATTGCTGTGTCTTTCTTTTTATTATTATTTATTTGTGGTTTTTTTTTTTTAAGCTTCCACTTATGAGTGAAACATGCAGTATTTTGTCCTTTTTTGAGATCGGCTGCACCGCGCTCAGCCAGTGAGCGCTGTGAGCACACCGGTCATCCCTATATAGGATTCGAACCCGTGGCGGGAGCGCTGCTGCGCTCCCAGCGCCGCACTCTCCCGAGTGCGCCACAGGCTCGGCCCAACATGCAGTATTTTATCTCTCTTTCTGTGCCTGGCTTATTTCACTTAACATAATTTTCTCTAAATTCATCTATGTTGCCGCAAACAGCAGAATTTCATTCTTCTTTATGGCTGAGTAGTATTCCATCGTGTATATATACCACATTTTCTGTACCCAGTTGTCCACTGGTAGACATTTATGTTGGTTCAAACTCTTGGCTATTGTACATAGAGTGGCAGTAAACACAGGAGTGCAGGTGTCTTTTCAACATGATGATTTCCATTCCTTTGGGTATGTACCCAGTGGTGGGATTGCTGGATCATATGGCAGTTCTGTCTGTAGTTGTTTGAGGAACCTGCATACTGTTTTCCATAATGGCTGCACTAATTAACAGTCCAACCAACAGTGTGGGAGGGTTCCCCCTTCTCACCATTCTGCATCCTCATCAGCATTTTTTATTCTGTCTTTTTGATAACAGCCAGTCTAACTGGGGTGAGATGATATCTCAGTGTGGTTTTGGGATATTAGGTGCTCGGTTTCTCAGAGTCTGGGTCTCAGGCCACTCCTCCGAGCCTCAAACCATTCCCCTGGAGCCCTGAGCCAGAAGAGAGTTACTGTTGCATGTTGCACCTATTTTCAAGCACAAGGTGGGATGATGACAGAGGCCACAAGAGGCAAGTTTTATCAATTTCAGTGGTCGAGCATGGTCAGTAGAAAGGAGTTTGTCCTTGAATGACCTTCCACTGGAGGCACTAGAGAGCACCAAGTATATTTTAAGTACACTCAGTGTATATGCTGGAATCTGACTACAGAGCACGCTCCAAAAGGAACAAAGAGAGCATGCATGAGGCTAGAGTTACACAACTGGGAAAGACCCCCTTAGTTAAATATTCATAGATGTCATGAATGTGTGTAGATAGCCAGCTATAAAAGGTGGAATCCAGGACAGAAGTAGCTGCTACTCACTCTTGGGTCAGGCTGCACTTTGCCTGTGAAGTGTGTATTCCTCACTCTTTACATTAAACTTGCTTTTACTTTCTACCCTGACTCCGCCTTTGAATTCTTTCCTGTGGCAGAGTCAAGAACCTGACAGAGCACAAGATTGAGGTCAGCTATCCAACCTCTCCAGACCCTCTCCTCCAGTAAGAGTTTTGATTTGCATTTCCCGGATGCTTAGTGATGTTGAACATTTTTTCATGTGTCTGTTGGCCATTTGTATATCTTCCATGTATAACATAACATACATATATTTCCTGATCATATGCCCTACTTGGTAGAATTTTATCTTAATGCTATGAGTCATAATCCAGCCAAAAAGGCCAGTTTAACTGGGGTGAGATGATATCTCAATGTGGTTTTTTTTTTTTTTTACTGTTGTTTGAGTTCCTTGTATATTCTGCATATTAATCCCTTGTCAGATACATAGTTTGCAAATCTTTCTCCCATCCTATAGGTTGTCTTTTCACTCTGTCAATTGTTTCTTTTGCCATGCAAAAACTTTTCAGTTTGATATAATCCCACTTTTAAATTTTTTCTTTTGTTGCCTGTGCTTTTGAGGTCTTATTAATAAAGTCTTTGCTCAGTCTTACTTCCTAAAGTGTTTCCCCTATGTTTTCTTTTAGGAGTTTTATAGTTTCAGGTCTTATATTTAAGCCTTTAATCCATTTTGAGTTTATTTTGGCATCTGGTGAGAGGTATGGGTCTAGTTTCATTCTTCTACATATGGATGTCCAGTTTTCCCAGCACCGTTTATTGAAGAGGCAGCCTTTTCCCCAGTCTATGTTCTCGGTGCCTTTGTCAAAGATCAGTTGGCGGTGAGTACGTGGGTTGATTTCTAGGTTCTCTATTCTGTTCCATTGGTCACAGGGTCTGTTTTTTGCCAGTACTAGCTGTTTTGGTCACTATAGCTTTGTGGTATAATTTGAAGTCACATAGTGTTATACTTCTGGCTCTATTTTTTTGCTCAGGATTGCTTTGGCTATTCAGGGTCTTTTGTTGTTCCATATGAACGTTAGGATTGTTTTTTCTGTTTCTGTCAAGAAACAGGTGAGAAAACAGAGGCTCTGAGAGGCACCATCCTGGCCTCTCCCCACTCCTCAGCTGCTTGCTCCAGCCTCAGAGCCTTGACCCACGCTGTGCCCTCTGCCTCCAAGTCCCTCCGCACCTCTTTCACCTAGCTGTCTCCTGTCCAGCCTTTCAGATCCAGGAGAGGCCCTGCATCCCCCCAAAGCCCCTCTGGTGCCCAGGCTGGGTCAGGGGCTCCTTGGGCTCCCTCGGCTGCCTGCACTTTGCCTGTTTCCATGTCCGACTCACTGACAAGGTAGTGAGTTCACGGAGTCAGGGAAGTGTCTGGTTCTTCTGCGCATCCCCAGCTCAGACCTCAGGGTTTAGCCAGGTGTGCGGTGACATGCCTGCAGCTTCAGGCTGAGGCCTCTGGCTCCCCAGACCCCATTCGGCACACTGTGTCACTCACTCATCCCCCTACCTCAGGGAGAGTTTGGTCTCAGCCACCCTGACCTTCTCGCTGCCCACTAAACTCATCTGGTGCTTCCTGCCCACCCTGAAACACCACTGCCACTTCCACCTTCTTAACCAAAATCTCCTCCATCAAAACCCAGCTGGAGCTGGGCCTACTTGCCGTGGGCCTCAGGCAAGTCCTTTCATCTGTGTGCTGCGCAGCTTCTTGCTCATGTCCTGAGCACACAGAGGCACCAGAGAAGTGGATGGCACGTACCACTCTGCCTCCTCCCCACAGCTTTGGCCTTCCTGAGGTGCTATATTATCACTGGGTCCCTGTCAATTCCCAGAACTCAGGAGCTTCTCAGCAAACATATGCGAGGATGCATACAGCAGCCACATCTATGGTTTCCACTCATATAAACATTATAGTGTTCCATCCTCATGGCAGTTCTCACCAGTGTCCCTCCCTTCCCTGCCTGCAAACCGAGCCTGCTGGACCAAGAAGAATGAGTGGAGAGGGGGTTGGACATCAGCTTTGGAAAGACTTCTACCAGACGGTAAAGCTAGGGCTAGGTCTCACAGACCCCTCGAGCCCGTTGTCCAGACGGGGTCACAAACCCTTCACAGGCAGTTCTACAAGCTAGGTAACAGGAAAAGATCTTTGGAGCCATGGGTGAAGAAACAATAGGCTTTATTTTTAGATGCGAGCTCTGCCAACCAGCAGTTCAGAGCTGCTGTCTCACATACTAAAGAGTGCACAAAAATAGCAACAAGCCAAAGGGTAGACGGACACACATGCGCACTAACTCTACTCCCACACAACTTGTTTACAAAGGATGTACTGCACCACACCCACCCGGACCTGAGGCAAGGGGGCCTGACTAAACTACTCCATTTTCCTCACACAGATATTCAGAGAGGTTGTGGGACCCACCCAAGGCCACACGGTCGGCCAGTTGTAGAGCCAGCCCTTGGACCCAAGTCTGCAGATCCCAGGTCCTGTGCTCATCACCTCAGTCCTCCCCAAGACACTGCAAGGTGAGCAGTGACATCATGCCTATTTTACAACTGAGGAAACTGAGGAACAGCCAGTGAGTGGCAAAAGCAGGACCTGAACCTGAGCCTGGGGACTCATCTCTACGTTCCTCACAAGTCTTCAGACATTTACTGATTACTTATAAATGGAAAGGAGTTCCTTCTTGCCCTCTCTTTTTTCTTTTGGCCTTTTTCTTATCTTACAGGGCTTTGGATGCAGATTTTGGAATGGCAGCTGTGCTGGGAAGAACAGCACACAGAGTGCCCATCAGGAGATGCCAGACACTGGCCTCAAAGGCAGGAGCTGAGAATTGGTGACACCTCTGTACAGTGGAGCTGCTTAGAGACCTGGCAAGGGGGAGCCAGCCTCACCTGGGTGGTGGCCACATGTTTACTGTGGAGCTAGATATAACTCTGGACACTGTTTACAAATGGATCATGGCCAGAGTCCCAGAAGGGAAAAGTAACTACCATGTTGGTGTTGTATCATCTGTCTTTGGTGTCCCCCAGCCTTGGGACCAGCTTAAGGCGGAAGACAGACACATGGTCTCAGGGTTCCGTTGCTTCTTGTCATCAGGAGGCAGGATACGGGCATCCTGCAGTATTTACCCAGTGTTCACAGCTGCTGTGAATTGATTGAGTTGTGTCCTCCAAAGTTCACATATTAGAAGTTTAATTCCCACTGTTACATCACAGGGAAATCCTATGATGGTCATTGAAAGGTGGGGTCTTGAAGGGGTGATTAAATTGTAGCACCATGCTGTAGTGAATGGATTAATAATGGTGGTCATGGGCATGGTCCTGAGGGCTTTGAAAGGAGGGCACATGAGGAACGATCTCTCTCTGCTCCACCATTTCTGTCATATGAGACCCTGGGTCATTGTTGCCACCACCAACACCCTCACCAGATGTGTTCCCTGGACTTTGGACTTTCCATCCTCTGAAACTATAAGGAATAAATTTCATTTTCTTTATAAATCACCCAGTTTCAGGTATTTTTGTTATAAGCAATAGAAACGGACTAATACAACAGCCAATGCTGAAATCAGTGTCTTCTGCCTGGGACTGCTCCCTGGACCCTCAGTACTCCCCTCCCCTGCAGCACACACGGCTTTGGGAGCCCCAGGACTGGAGGAATCATGCAACTCCCGAAGCACGTATTCAGCACCTACTCTATACCAGGCGTGCACCAGCCAGAACATCAACTGGGGGTGTTGCCGTGTGACCTTGGCAAGTCCCTTAACCTCCCTGAGCCTCTGTAGCCTTAACACAGGATGGAAATAATGATCTTACCTCCCTCGCAATCCTGTGGGTGGGTGTAGGATGAATGCAGAAGCCTCAAGTGCGGCTGTTAAGACTGCCAGAGCCTCATCCAAGAGCTGAGGCTCCATAGTTTTGTGCAGATTATATCATTTGAGTCTTCCAAATCTTAGGAGATTTTAATTGATTTCATGTCACAGATTGTGTGGAATTAGAACTACAGTCCACATGCTTCTGAGAAGAAGAAAACACTAAAGAATTTAGTAAGCCACCATGATTATGATGAGCCAGGACTGAGGGCATGGGCAAAATGTGTTGGAAGCATTTCTGACTTTCTGAAGGGTGTCTTTTGATGGACAGAAGTTGTTAACTTTAATGAAGCCCAGTGTACCTATTTCTTCTATCCTTGGTAGGGCTCCTGCGTCCTGTTTAAGAAACCTTTGCCTCGCTAAGGCCGTGCAGACGGTCCCCAGTGCCTCACGTGCAGCCTGTCATCCATCTCAAATCACTTGTGTGCGGAGTAAGGCGAGAACCACGGTGTATGGGTTTCCATACGGTGCCCAGTCATTCCAGCACATTGTGTGGAAGTTGTCCCTGTCCCCATTGAATTGCAGTGGCCCTTTGGGCATGGAACCCTAGCATAGCACTCTGCTAATGTTGGAATCCTGCCGATGTTGCCAACTGTAGGGCTCTTAGTCCTGTTCATGACGCCAATTGTCTGGCTAGGCCAACTGTCGAGCTAGGGCTGGGTCTGAAGCTCACAGACCCCTCAAACCCGTTCACAGACTGGGCCACAGACCGTTCACACGCCAGGCTGGGTCCCCAGACCCCTCACACGCAGGCCTATGAGCTGGGTTACCGGCAAACACGTCCTCGGCAGCCGCAGGTTGGAAGGGCATGGCCCCTCGTGTGGCGCCGGCCACTGGAGGCTGCCACATGGCAGCGCCCCGCATGTGCACTAACTCCGCCCACACACAACCTGTTCACAGCAAATGCTCGGCAAGATTCTGAACATCTGAGGGCCCGGACCATTTTCCTGCATTTTCCCAACACCTAGCCAGCCATAAAAGCAAGAAGCTACTGCCTGATGTGACCAGCAGGGTGAAGCCCGGGGACACGACGGGAGGTGGAAGGAACAATCACTGCATGGTTCCCTTGATGTGGCGTTTCAGAAAGGCCCTGGCCCTCATATGGGTGAGACTGCGGTCACCTCAGGGTGCGTGTTGCCTGGGAGGGAGCGTGAGGGAGGCTTCTTGGGTGCAGAAACGTCTTTGTCCAGATCTGGGCGGTGGCTGCACGAGTGTGAGCAAAGTCCACAGGCTGTGCCATGGAGGTCAGCGCCGCAGCGTCCCTGCGCCACACACCGATTCGGAAGGATGACTTTGGAGCAGAGGAGGAAAAGAAGAAATCCTCACACAGAGGCAGTCTGCTGTGGCAGCTTTGAAGGGGCTTCTCAAGGGTGGGGATGGAGGAAGAGAAAAGGGGCAGCCCCCGCGGGAACACGTGCTGGGATTCGGGGTGCAGTGGGGGGCGGGGGGTAGCCACAGGGGAATGTCCTTGAATGCCACAGCTCAGCTCTGAGACCTCAGCGGGAGCAGGACAGAGCCAGGAGAAGCCAGGGAGGCTGAGGAAGAGTGAGCGCCTCCTTCAGGGGTGCCTGCCCTCCTCACCCCAGCCCCGGCCCTGGCGGGGGCCCTGGCAACATTGCCATAACTCTCTCCAACCTGGGGCCCAGCCCCAGCCCCGAACTGCATGGCCACCTGGACTCTGGTCAGGACTCAGCGTCTGCCGGTGCTGTCACCAGTGCCATCTGTAGGTCAGTCCAGTCTCTTGCTGCCAGCAGGGATCAGTTCCAGCCTGGCCCTCCACACCCCAACCCTTTGTCTCCCCAGCTCCTGGCATGAGACTGGGTGTGGAACCCATGGGCAGGGAGCCGTCAGCCCCCTGACCCCCAGCCGCCAACCCCACCCACATGGTTCCCACGAGGCTTCATTTTTCTTTCCTGCCTCTGTGGCCACAGGGAGTCTGGCTGCATCCCCCTGCCCCTGAGGCCAGCACCTAAGGCCCCTGGGGCTCCGTGGCCTCCACCCCTTGCTGTCCTTCTTCTCCAGCATCTACCCCACCCTCCCTCCTTCCCCAACACACGCTGGATCCTCACCAGGATTTAAACCAGCCCCCTCGACCACTCATCCCAAATAAGGATCAACAAAAGCCTCCCTGGACCTCAGTCCCCTCCAGCCTCTGCCTCCACTTCTCTCTCGCCTCTTCTTGAAAGAGTTGTCCCCACCGGCTCTCCCCTTCCCTGTGCTGGCCTGGTCTCCACTCCTCCGTGGGACCCCTCCTGTCAAAGGCCTGGCTCTCTCTGGCCAGCCCAGGGCCCTCCTTGGGTCCCATCTGGCTCCAACTCCCACAGGCATCCTCCTCCCTTGGGGTCCGGCCGCACCTGCCTGGCTCTCCCCAACTTCAGCAAATGCTGGCGAGGACGCAGGGCAGCAGGGCTCTCGTTCACTGCTGGTGGGACTGCAGAATGGCGCGGCCACTGTGGAAGACAGTTTGGCAGTTTCTTATAAAACTAAATGTGCTCTTACCACACAATCCAGCAATCATGCCCCTTGATATCTTCCCAAAGGAGCTGAAAACTTATGACCACACAAAAAAGTGCACACAGATGTTTATAGGAGCTTTAACCATAATTGCCAGAACCTGGAAGTAATCGAGATGTCCTTCAGCAGGTGAGTGGATACATACACGGGTACATCGAGACAATGGAACGTTAGTCAGCACGAAAACAAAATGAGCTATGAAGCCAGGAAAAGACGTGGAGGAACTTAAATGCACATTACTAAGTGAGAGAGGCCAATGTGAAAAGGCTACACGCTGTGCGATTCCAACTCTACGACATTCTGGAAAAGCAAAACTGTGGAGACAGTTAAAGGATCAGTGGTTGCCAATGGTTAGGGAGGCGGGAGGGATGAACAGGTGGAGCACGGGCTTTGGGGACGGCGACACCACACTATGATGACACTGGTGGGTGCTGTCATTATACGTTTGTCCAAGCCCATAGGATGTGCAACAGCAAGAGAGAGCCCTCATGTAAGCTGCGGGCTTTGGGTGACAATGACATGTCAGTGCAAGTCCACCATTGTGACACGTGTGCCTCCCTCACTGTGGTGGGAGATTTCTTAGTGGGGGAAGCTGTGCATGTATAGGGGCAGGGAATACATGTGGTGCCTTCTGCTCAAGTTTGCTGTGCACCTAAAACTGCTCTCAAAAATAAAGTCTATGTTTTTTAAAAGTTCACCTGTTGTCTGAGAGGTCCAAGAACATGCCCGCTGCAAGTGGGGACTACCTTGGTGCCGCTGGCAGTCTGACAGAACCAGACGCTGTGATCCAGTATCACTGTGTCCGTGCATGACCTGGCATCATTTTACTCACCCCAGGGGCAGGTCTCTAAACTCTGGGGAACTCCGTTTGGCCAGGTGAGCCACAGAAGTGGGTCAGGGTCAGGTTCTGGGTTTAGGTTCTGGGGTTCTCCTAAGCCAAGCTGAGGGACTTGGGCTTCCTCATGAGGGCGCTAGGGAGCTATGGGGGAGCAGCGAGCAGGGCTGTGGCATGGTCCCTTGTGGCTCAGGTTTTGCCTGACAGTGTCCAGGGGTCACCTTCTCCTAGACCGAACAGTCTTCCCTGGGGTCCCTGTAGCTGAGTGTGAGCCCTCACCTTCCTGGTGGGTGAGGGCTGTGGCACAGGGAACAAGCATCCTCTAAACCTGGAACCTTGCCTAGGGCAGGACCTGCGGAGCTGGGGACAGGAGGTGACACTGCTTCAGACAGCTCTTGAGGCTAGGACATTCACACATCTCCCTTATTCCCTGGGCACATAGGCATGTTAAAGGAACTCTGGGCTACACATCAATGCTGCAGATGGTGATAGAAATGCAGTGGATCTGGAGAATCAGAGTGTTCTGAAAAGTGACTTTTATCTTCTTCTCCCCTCCCTCCCTTCCTTCCTTTCTTCCTTTGTTCCCTTTTTCCTTTCCTCTCTTTCTCTCTTTTTTTTTTTTTTTTTAACACAGGCTGGATTTACACAATGGTTCATGATCTACAAATTTTATTCGGGTAGAGGTTGTCCACAGTGTATGTCTCTCTCATTTTATTGATAAAGAAGTAGAGGAGTAGTGGAGTTGACAGGATTCCATGGATATTCAGGGACAGAGCTTGATCTAAAATATTCTGAATCTCAGTCCCATACCAGCTAGGAGACACGATATCCAGGCAAGAGGTGGTGGTGGCTTGGATGCGGTGGTTGCTGTGCAAGCAGTGAGAAGTGGTCAGGTTCTCGATATGGTTTGGCTGTTGGTACAGGAGAGAAATAGAGGAGTCAAAGGGGACTCCAAGATTTTTACCTGAGCAATTGAAGGAAGAGCAGGCTTGGGACGGGGAACCACGAGGGTAGTTGAGACACCTGAGGTTTGAGACGTCCATCAGACAATCGAGGAGGGTGTGCAGGAGGCAGGGGACAGCAGGGACTGGAGCCTGGGTGGGGTCTGGTCAGAGATGCACATTTGGATGATCAGCATGTGGACTGAGGAAATCCCAAGGGGTGCACAGAGACAGAGGAGAGAAGGACCAAGGACTGAGCCCTGGGGCACCCCAGCTTTCATAAGAGGGGGAGCAGAGTTAGCTGTGAAGGAGGCTGCGGGGAGTGGTCACAGTGGCCAGTGGGGCAGCAGGACAGGCTGTGACGGCTGAGCTGGGCCTGGGGGCCTAGGGCGCAGGGGCTGCACAGAGGAGAGGAGGTGGGTCCCCTCGCAGCTGGAGAAGAGCAGCCCCCCGGAGGGGTGGGGTCTGAGACATCACAGGCCTCCCCTGGGGACACAGACCTCAGCATTTTGCTGTAAAGTGCTGCTTCCACCATCCCGCCCTCCCCCAAATGTAAACATTCCTTTAAATTTTTTCCTTTACAAGAAAATCAAGGGATGATTGATATCTTTCCAAGGGATTAAGTGACTAAGAACCAGCTTTTACTTGACTCAGAAACTGATATCTTCAATGCATCCCTTTCCAAAAATAACAAAAAAAGAAAAAATGAAAAAGAAACACCAAGGTAGGAAAGTTTCCAGAAAAAGAAGAAAAGATCATTGAAGGTCTTTACAACCAAACTGACACCCCCCCACCCCGCCAGTTTCCAGACCCCAACCAGAGCTGAGCAGCGGAAAGAAAGACCTGTGTGCAGGGGGCGTGGGCCCATGTCTACAGACTAATGTGGGGGTGCCTGGTCCTGTCCAGGCCTCCCACGCTGGCTTCAAGCTTCTGGGCTGCTGGGCAGTGACTCTGCTGGTTGCTTTCCTGGTTTGGGTTTGGAGAGTCTGTGCCTTCTCCTATGGTGGTTCATTGGCAGAACGGCCTTAGGGCCTCAGAAGGAGGCTGGCAGCCCCCTCCTACAGGAACCAGTCTCAGTGGCATTGTGCTGAGGATTACTAACTCCGCGGGCTGGCGTTCCAGGCTCCTCCCCGCCTCCTGATACTCTCCTCCTTCCGGGGTGGCCTTCCCAGCCTGCAGGTGGTGGCTTTCCGCCTCTGAGCCTCACAGCGCTCTGCCTCTCCATCTGATACGCTCGGACTCCTCTCCTTTCCAGTCTCTGCATGTTCACGTTCTCACCATCTCCTAAGACTGGGGTGACCACAGAGTCTGAGTTATCTGCACAGGCCTGGTGTATAACTGTTGTCCTGGTGTGATGACTAGCCCCTTTCACTCTCATAAATATCCTGGTTCAGACAATAGATTCCCTAGTCTCCCAACAAGAGGTCCAGCTCAAATGCCTCCTCCAGGAAGCCACGCCTGTTTCCCAGAGGAAGGGTCTCCTTTACTCCTGCACCTGAGAGTATCACGTTGTCATGCCGTCCTTTGTGTGTGGCCTCTCTCCCCTGCTAAGCCTCATATGGGTGAGATTGTGGTCACCTCGGGGTGCGTTTTGCCTGGGAGGGAGCGTGAGGGAGCCTTTCTTGGGTGTGGAGACATCTTTGTCTCAATCTGGATGGTGGCTGCATGGGTGTGAGCAAATAAAGTCCACAGGCTGTGCCATGGAGGTCAGCGCCGCAGCGTCCCTGTGCGACTCACCAATTCAGAAGGATGACTTTGGAACAGAGGAGGAAAAGAAGAAATCCTCATACAGAGGCAGTCTGCTGTGGCAGCTTTGAAGAGGCTTCTCAAGGGTGGGGATGGAGGAAGAGAAAAGGGGCAGCCCCCGCCCTCCAGGAGCTGGCCTGGCTCACTGCAGGCCATGCTGTCCTCCTGCAGGACCCACCCCACCTCACAGGGCACCAGCCTCAGCTGAGGTCACTCCGGGACCGTGACACAGCTAGACAAAGCAAGGCCACCTCATAACTGTGTCTCAGCCCAGACAAAGCAAGGTCCCTGTGACACCAACAAGACACCAAACACTCCCTCTTGGGCCCTCTCTTGATGGCTATGCAGACGCAGTCGCTTTACTAAAAACATTCACATTGAAGATGCGTTGAAGATGCACAGATACACTGACGTCTTACCCCCAGATATTTGTGAATATGACCTATTTGGAAATAGAGTCTTTGCATATTTAACCAGGTTAAGATGAGGTCATTTGGGTGGGCCCCAATCCAATATGACTGGTGTCCTTATAAAAAGGGGAAATTTGGAACAGAGCCTGACACACACAGGCAGAAGACAGCCATGTGACCAGAGTGATGTGTCTACAAGCCAACAGAGCCAAGGATCATCAGCAACCACCAGAAGCTAGAAGTGAGGAAAGGTCCTCCCCTGGAGGCTTCAGAGAGAGCAGGCCCTGTCGACACCTTGGTGTGGGCCTTCCATTCCCCAGAACTGCAAGATGATACATTTCTGTTGTTTGAAGCCACTGGGTTTGGTGCTTTCTTCAGCAACCCGAGGAAACTAATAACACACAGTGACCACTTTTTGAAGTAACTGCTTTTTTGGGTACAATTGGTATACCATAAAAGTCACCCTCTAAAGTGTACAATTCTGCGGCTTTTAGTGCATTCACATCAGCACATCTAGTGTATTCATAGAGTCGTGCTACTATCGAATTTTAGAACATGTTCACCACCCCAAAAAGAAACCCAGTAGCCATTAGCAACACTCCCCATCCCCCTCACCCCCAGACAACCACTAATCTGCTTTTTGTCTCTGGATTTGCCTATTCTGGACATTTCAAACTATATGGGCCTTTTGTGTCTGGCTTCTCTCACTGAGCATGGGGTTTTCAAGGCTCATCTGTGCTGTGGCATGTGTTGGTACTTCATCCCTTTCATGGCTGAGTACTATTCCATTGTATGGATATACCACATTTTATGTACCCATTCATTATTTGATGGACATTTGAGTTTTTTCAATTTTTGGCTATGATGACTAATATTTCTATGAATATTTGTTTACAAATTTTTGTATGGACATAGGCTTTTACTTCTTCTGGGTACGTAACTCTTTTTAATTGAAAAATCATTCCTGTACGTGGTAAACAAAACCGCCAGTGGTAGAAAAGCTGCGCAACTGAAGGGTGGGCTCTTCTCTCCCCTGGTGGGTCCCCTCCCCACACACCACCTGTCAGTTTCTCTTGTGTCCCTTCAGAAACGCTTTCTGCTCATACCCACTAACTTAACATTCTTTTCTCTAGCAGGAACATCAGCATGTGACAGTTTTGTCCCTTGTTCTTCTCACAGACCAACCAATACTTCTGGATCTTTCTGCACTGGTGCATAGGGCTGCACCTCACTCTTCTTTCTTTCTTTTCTTTTCTTCTTTTTTGCACTTCATTCTTTTAATGACTGTCTCAATGAATTGTTTGAATGTGCCCTTATTTACTGAACCATCAGAAGAACATTTCGACTGTTCCTATCTTTTGTCACCACAAATATGCCATGCTGAATGTGGTTGTGTGCCAGTGCAAAGATTTCTGGGGGGTTAATGCCTGCAGGTGGACTTTCTTGGTACATACAAGTACATGTGAGCTTTTTTGGTTTGCATGATGAGATGGCCCTGCGTTTCTTGATATCGGTCACCCTCATGCCCCACACAGACCCATGCACAGCACAGACCTATTCCCTTTGAGGGGGAGGAGTCTGGGGGGAGCTTGTCCTCAGTTCATTTCCTCCTTTGGACCTGTGTGGTTTGAGCAACTATAACTGCTAGTTCACCAGCCAGTCAGTGACCCCGTGTAGCTGTTATGGCCCAGGTATAGAAAGTAGACCCTTGTCAACCAGTTTCCATAAAAGTTAAAAACCAAGATCAATCATCTTCTTAAAAAATAATAACTTGTAAGAAGTTAGAAGCCTGCAAGGTTAAAACCAGCCAGATTAACAAAAATGATCTTTCTGAATTATGAATTCGTTGTCATGTTTTAGAAAGTCTTTTTTTCTCATCTCGCTAACTCAAAGACAGGCTTTGAAAACAAACCTCATTGACTTTGCAGGTTTTGTTTTCCAGCTCAACAAAGATTTTTTGACAAATCACTTCTATTGTATGGCATGCCTTAAAATTTGAGAATCAGGTAAGGTAAACTCTATCCCAGCCCTGACACTGAATTAGCCGGGGGGG
>NW_007737965.1:9973-11583 GCF_000696425.1 Galeopterus variegatus | reverse complement strand
GGGCCTTGGGAATGTTCTTTGCTAGGTGGCAGTTTGCTTAACAACAAAGGGAGGGGTTAGATAAGACTAAGGCTCCATAATCTTAAACTTCTAAATCAAGCTAATCTATGGACTCTGATAGTTCTTACCTGCCCACTGGTGGACAGGGAGGCCTCTCTTTTGATATGGAACCTGAACCTCAAAGGAGGGGTTAATCTTAGACTAACAGTCTAAACTTGTTTGAACTTGAAGTGCAGACAAAGCACTAATGATGTCAGATTTAACCATCTAAACAGAACATGAAAGACCCTTTAGGGACCCTGTTGGTCTAAGCAAGCTCAGAAGGCCAGTCTTGCCAATCTTATTAGCCTGTGCAGGTACCTTTGGCAGAGGTTTCAGGGTGGAGATGGGGTTTGGGAACGGCCCAGGGATGAATTAACATTTCTTCCCCTGGCTATTACAGGGGGATAAAGGCGCCTCCTGCAGCTCCCAGCAGGTTGGGAGCAGGAAGTGGGGTAGTTTAGACAGCAGGAATCTGGCTCCACAAAGGCCACTGAAAAGCCATTGTCTCAGGGCTTAACGGGCCCCTTTCTGTTGGCAGCTCCATTGTGTCTCAACTGGAGCCAAGGTCTTCAGGCAGACACTGATAAACAGCACAGTCGGTGCCAGCATAAGCCCCATGTTGCTCTCCTTTCAGTCAGTCATCCCCTGCTCAAGTACCTCCAGTGACTCCCCATTCCCACTTGCTCTTTGCTTGGTGCTCCGAGCTGACCAGTCTGGCCTCTTGCCTGGCCATCCTCAATGTCCACCACTTCTTGGTATTCTGTCCTTCCCGATGTATCCAGCATCCACTCTGGGCCAGGCGCTATGCTAAGTGCTTCGCAAGTGTCTTCTTGTTTCATTCTAAATAACCTCCTCGCCATTGCACAGATGAGAAAGTGGAGGCACAGAGTGGGTATAGGCGGGTGACACCACCAGCCGGGCAGCAAAAAGCAGGTGCAGTGCTCAGCTCAGCTCCTCTGCTGCCCGAAGCTGCCCAGCTCTGGGGATCGATAAGTAACAGACTGACCAGGATCAGTGAGCTGGGGAGCGCAGGCTCTTTGGGCCACTGTCAGTTGGACTTGAGCAGGGACTGTCCCCTTTAGAGAGGGTGCCATCTCCACTACTCCTTACTGCCTTATGAATTTGGTTGGTTTAACCATTTTTTATCCTCTGCAAGGCCCTTGTAGCAATTCGAGTTTGCAATTCCTGGTAGCATGTTTCACAAGGCCAGTGAAGACCCATTATTTGATTTCTGTTCTATTTAACACATCTTCAGCAACCAGGTTACATCTCGTTTGCTGCTTTTCATCTTTCCTGTGTCCTCTTCCTTGCTTTCTTGTCCCGTTGTCTCCCATTCCTTCTGTCTATCCTACGCTCCCAAGCAGCGCACTGTAGCAGTGCGCCACCTGGCCGGCCCGAGAACTAAAGAATTTGAGTACCTAAAAAATCCCAAACAGGGCCGGCCCGGTGGCGCACTGGATAGTGCGCCGCTTGGGAAGCGCGGCGGCGCTCCTGCCCGAGGGTTCGGATCCCACGTACAGACCAGTTCCCGCTCGCTGGCTGGGCGAGGCGCGGGAGCAACGCCGAGG
>NW_007737965.1:0-9963 GCF_000696425.1 Galeopterus variegatus | reverse complement strand
ATGGACCAGGGCCGGCCCGGTGGCGCACTGGATAGTGCGCCGCTTGGGAAGCGCGGGGGCGCTCCTGCCTGAGGGTTCGGATCCCACGTACAGACCAGTTCCCGCTCGCTGGCTGGGCGAGGCGCGGGAGCAGCAATCCCGTTGCCGGTCCCCGGCCCGGTACGGGGGCAACACTGAGGGTTGCGATCCGTTGCCGGACACGGAAAAAGATAAAAGACAAAAAAAAAAAAATCCCAAACACATTGTCATGTTATATTCACATAACTCTAAAAAAGATCTCCTAGACCAGTTTGATTTAAAAAACAAAACATTTATTTCTATTGAATTAGCAAAACTTGAATTAAAAAATTACCACATTTCTCAAGCTGAAACACCAGGAGATTTGTTAGTCAGGAGAAAAGGTGCCCAGGAGTGCCACGGGAGAGCTCAGCCGCAGCCACCGCACACGTGATTGAGCTGGAAGGACGGTAGCCTTCACCCCGACGGCAGTGGGCACTCAGTGCAGGGTCTGAGCAGATGAGTGCTGTGATCGACGCTGGTCTGGGAAAACAGCCTTCTGGCTGCTGTGGAGAAGAGCCTGGAGGGAACAAAATGGATGCTCGGCGACCAACAAGGGATGACCGAGACGTGAACAGCGTGTTTCTGGAGAGACAATGCCCCGTGTACCTCCTGGTACTCAGCTGGACCACATTTCCCAGCCCCTCTGTGGGTAGATGGGTGTGTGATTTAGTTCTGGCCGATAGAACATTGGCAGAAGAGATGTGAGGCCTGCCCTGGTCTGGCTGTGAAACGTCCTTTGCAGGCCTCCCGCAGGGGATCCCGTGGAGGACTGCACAGCCTCAGGGATGGCCGATCCAGGGGCTGGAAGGAGCCTGGGCTGCTGATGACTGTGAAGCAGAGCCCCTCCAGCTCGCTGCCCGGGGCTGTGCCGAGAGAAGCCCCTGCCTTGTGTTGGGCCACGAGATCTGGGGTGGTTTGTTACAGCAGCCAGCCTGTGGGTGAATCAGAGCAGGCGTGCGACTGGAGAGCTCTTCAGGGGTAAAATCATGGGGCTTGCGAGAGACTGGGTGTGGAGTGGGGCAAGAAGAGGCATCGAGGCCATGCCCATGTCTCTGACTGAACTGTGGTGCCTTTTACTGATAGGGTGAGCACCGTGGGGAGACCATGTGGGGGCTGATCCTCCCTAGTTTTGTGATTGAGACACTACAGTGGAGATGTCAGGAGGCTCTTCTCTTGGCCTGTGCAACCCAGGGCTGTCCAGCAGTGCCTCGAGAACATGTCATGGTGGTGAAGGCCACCTGTCATTCGTAGGGGGAGAGAAGAAGGAGAACGTGTGTCCGTGGAGTCGTCACGCCGCCCTCAACTAGAGCCTGCCCATGAGGCCTGGGGAGATACTGACTGCTTCCTTCCCAGCTCGGCAGTGTCCAGACTTGAGACCCCATGCTGTAGCAAGGGCAATGTAAGGATATAATTTATTCTTTCTCCTTTTAACAAATATTTCCTGAGGGCCTATGGTAGTAATAATGTTAAAACTACTATTTATTGAGCGCTTCCATGTTCCAGATGCAATGCCAAGCATTTTACTGCATGACTTCATTTAATCTCCAATCAGAGGAGATGGAAACTATCATTGGCCCCATTACGCAGGTGTGGAGACTGAGGCTCAGAGAAGTTACACAAGCCAGGCCTTGAATCCAGCTTGTCAAATTCAGGAATCTGTCATCCTGGTATGGTGCCAACTCTGCCTTGAGCACTGAGATTGACGCAGTCTCACAGAGCTGAGCCTGCCCCATCTCCTGGCTTCTCCCAGTGATGGCCTCTCAGTCCCTTGCAGTCCTGGCTCCATCTAAGTGGGTAGAGGTTGCTCTCTGCCACCAACACATTAGCACATCTTGCTTCAGGAAGCTTGGGACTGGGCTACCACATTTCAACTGCCTCTCTCAGAGGGGACTGTTACTGTGCCAGGTCCTGGGGCCTAGATTACTGGGCCAACCAATATTGGCATGGTAACCAAATTACATGACGCACATTAGCACATCTTGCTTCAGGAAGCTTGGGACTGGGCTACCACATTTCAACTGCCTCTCGCAGAGGGGACTGTTACTGTGCCAGGTCCTGGGGCCTAGATTACTGGGCCAACCAATATTGGCATGGTAACCAAATTACATGACCCAAATCGTGGCCCCTGATGGGCACAGACTCCCACACAGCACTGTCCTCAGAAGGGGGCCATGGGCCTGACATCCAGAGAAGTTCCTGGGCAAGTTGGAAATCCATTTGAACCACCTTAGCCCAAAGGAAGAGTTCATCACAGAATCCAAGGAATGGTTGAACCAAAACCTAGAATCAGGCACCCAGATGTCACTGCAACCTCTCCCCATCCCTCATCTCTGCTTATTGAGGACCACCACAGGGCAAAGACAAGTGGTTGCCCACCCAGCATCCCTTCTGATCTAATAAGCCCTGGTTTTCTTCAGCAATGTGCTCCTTCCCAGTCTTTTCTGTTGCAGCCATGAGACATAGTCTTAGTCAAGGATAGTTGAGCAGACATCTGCTGCAAGTTCTGGGAAGGTTTTTGCTTTCTTGATAAAAGGTGTCAAACACAGCTGGCCTAGCCTTTCTTCCCTTTATCCTTCCTTGAATGCAGATGTGATGGCTGGGGCAGGGGCAGCCTCTTAGAGCAATGAGGAAGGCAAAAAAATTCCAGATGTGACCTCATTGAGTGACTGAACCAGTGCCATGGTCACCTCTCTCTAGATCTCTTGTCATATGAGAAAAATATAACTTTATTAAGCCATTGATGGCCAGATTTATTTTCACTTGCAGGCGAAAGCTATTGGAGATGGTCCTGTCACTCTCACTGCAGCTACAGAAACAGAAACACATTTGCCACTGGCCCCTGAGTTTCACATTTTACAGCTTCTGATCTCAACCTTCCAAGTCCTAAAAAACATTCCTGGGTTGGGATTCATTGGCCCAGTTTAAAGTTCCTATGCCTGCCAATCTTCTGTGGCCAAGGAGGGCAGCTGTGACTGGCTCAGACCTACACCAATCAGTGTGTCAGAGGAGGAGTGGGAGGGGCGCCATTTGAACATGGAGGAGGAAATCCTCTGGGCAGTCTGGCCCATCCTGTCAATCTGGTTACCCAGGTCAAGGGTGCGGACAAGGTCTTCTCCACTCGCCCTCTCTAACTTTCATTTATTCTGTCATGTTTATTGCACATTTGCTGTGAGTGCTGTATGGTGCTGGTGCAGGCCAGGATTTGAACTAGGTTTTCCAGAGTCCAAGATCTGGCCCATTTCCATTGCTGAACCCTGTGAGCAGCCTGGATCCATCCATCCTGTCATAGCACCTGGATTGGTTTCCAGGCTTGGGTTCAAACCTGGGCTCTGCTTCTTACCGGCTGGTAACCATTTTTCACCACAGTTCAGCTTCCTCATCTTTAGCAAGTCAGTACCGCCTTGCTGATTTCAGAGTTCCTTCCTGGCTTCAGGGAGCTTCGGAGTCAGCAGGTGGACTCCCTTCCCCGCTCTGCCCCTTCCTGGCTATGTGACCTCTGGCAGCCACCTTGCTTCTCTGCACCATGATCCCCCGTCTGTGAACAGAGGGAGTGATCCTGACCTCCCAGGCTGTTGAGGTGGGAGGATTTATGAGATAACCCTAGGTCACACAGGAGGTGCTCAATACATTCTAAAAATAAAAATTTAATGGCCTCGAGGAAATGTAAGACAAATCGTAGGCAGGGTTTCCTGAGGCCAACAGCCCAGGAGGGGGTCGGGCATTGGGTAGGGTTCGGCCCCCCAACTCCCCACTGCCCAGCCTGAAGATTCTCCTGGAACCGGCAGACAGGACAGGGAAGGGTCTCCCACGCCCCTGACTCCAACCTGCGTCAGTTCACCGGACTGGTTGGCAGATGTGGGTCAGTGGTGTGTGCCAGTCCCCAGGGTGAGGGCAGCAGAAAGCTGTCCCTGTCCATCTGAGGTCTGGCAGCCACCAAGGCCATATCTGCATGGGAGAGAGACACCAAGGGCAGCACTAGGGGCCTGTGCTGACAGCTGCTGGCCACAGAAGAGAGGCTGGCCTTCTCTTTGTCCCCTAGGGAGCCAGGTAGGGCTGGGTGGGTTCCAATGTGGGCACTTAGGCCACCCTCTGCGCACTCTGTGGTGCCGCCTTAGCTGCAGACCACGGCTGCATGGAAACCAAAGCTTTCTGCCCCAGCAGCATGTACCGCCACCTTCCTGGGCCAGTCCCCTGGTTGGGGCTTTGGAGAAGGGACAGTATTTACAGACTGATGGGAATAAAAACTGCAGTCTGAATTGGAATAGTTCCGCTATCAAGGATCTGCTGAGCACTGGGCCCTGCGACCAGCACATTCATTTAGGTACATGCTCTTAGTGCTCTCCCTGGCCCTAGCAAGGAGGACCCATTATTATCCCCATTTTACAGAAGAGGAAACTGAGACTCGGAGAAGTGAGCTGGCTTGCCCAGGTTCACACAGCCGGAAAGTGGGAGCTGGGATTCCAGACCAAATCTGCCCAACCCCAAGGAGTGGCCTCTTTCTCCTACATGACAGAGTCTGCAGGAAGCAGGCAAAGACTCAAAGTGGCATCATGGTGGCATGAGAAGCATCTGGGCTGGGTGTCAGAGAAATGCCTAGTTCCCCAAATTACCCACGGCCTGGCCATCTGCTTGAGCCACCCTCCCTCCCCCTCCCCAGCTGCACACCCCCTCCACTTCCCCCAGGATTTAGATGCCCCTCCTCCAGAAGCTCCCCCCACCCCAATTTCCCCTGGTTGGGGCTCCACCTCTCAGCTCCCACAGCCCCCTCTGTCTGAAACCATCTATCTCCCTCAGGAGAATCTAAACTCCAGAGGACAAGACTATTTCTGCTAAATCCCCCACAATATCTTCAGGGTGGAGCAGGGTGCTTGGCACATAGTAAGTAGGTGCTCAATAAATATTCGTGGAATGAATGACTGACCAGATATGCACCCTATTCCAAGAACACAGAGCACAGACCCTTTTCTATGTAGGGGCTGCCACTTCCAAGATAAGGGGAACAGGACAGGGTAGACCCCAGAAGTCGCAGAGACTATCTCTCAGGATCTTGCCTCCTACCCAGGGTGAGATGTGTCCCCGGAGTCCACCCACCACATTTTTTCCTGCTTACTCACTCCATGATTCATTCTCAGCCCCTGGCATGCAGGGCCTACCCAGAGGCCACAGGCCTCAGTGCTAAGTTTAGAGACTGCAAAATGTCCCCGTGAAATTCCAGACAGAGCCAGGGGGCTGGTGGCACATTCCATAGAGCTTCCTTGGGCCCTCCCACTCAGTGCCAGGGCATGAAGAAGAACCAAGCATCCTTCCAGTAAATAGCTTAGAAGAGCTGAGTTCCCCTCTCAGGGCCTGACCAATGACCACAGAACTAAGGACAAAGGTGTCCTTTAATGTCAGAGGAACTTGGTGTGGAGAGACAGGAGCTTAGGATAGCCCTCAGATACTATGCCACAGTGGAAAGGGGGCTGGTCGAGGTTCAGAACAAACCCCTCTCTCCCTGAGAATCCTATAGACATGTTGGATAATCCATGCCCAGGATAAAACTTCCCTGCTTTGAGCTGGGGTCTGCCTCCCGTGCCTGTCTAGGATATGGGAGTGTCCTGGCTCTGCCCTTTGGGCCTCAGACCCACCTGTCTCTCCCTGGTAATGTAGCCATCTCCAGATTTTCCCTTTTTCTCTGTCCATCTCCTGGAGATTAGCCAAAGACCCCTAAACAGAGGCAAGGGTCTGAGCTGCACAGAGGAAGGACCCCTTCCACTCCTCGGAGCACAGCATGAACTATGTTTAAACTGTGGAGGAAGCAAAGGGGGTTTTCAGGCATCTTAAGTTGTTGATTTGGAGAAGGGAAACCTGAACCCCATGTTCATCGCAGCTCTGTTCACAACAGCCAAGATCTGGAACCAATCTAAATGTCCGTCGGCAGATGAGCAGATAAAGAAAATGTGTATATACACAATGGAATACTACTCAACCATAAACAGGAATGCAATTCTGTAATTCACAGCAACATGAATGAATCTGGAGAAAGTTATGTTAAGTGAAACAACCCAGGAGCAGAAAGAGAGATACTGCATGTCCTCACTTACAAGTGGGATCTAAAAAAAGGGAACAACAAACAAATAATAATAATAAGTTGAACTGTTAAAAGGTGAGAGAACTGTAGTCACTAGAGGCAGGAAAGGGGAGGGTGGAGGAGAGAGCGGGAAAGGCTGGTTAATGGACACGAAAGTAGAGCAAGATAGAAGAAATAAGCCCTACTGGTGTACAGTCGACCCCAAAACCTATAATCAATAATGTTTAGCTGCATGTAACCAAACGACTGGAAGAGAGGAGATTGAATGTGCACACCCCAAATAAATGATTAAGTTTTGCAATGATCAATAGGTTAATTACCCTGAATAGATCAACATGCGATGTATAGATGTATTGAAATGTAGCTCTGTACCTCATAAACATGTACAATCAACATGTTTCAATATAATTTTTTTTCTTTTTAAATTGTTGACTTGGCTTGAACTTGTGGTCCATTAAGACCTTTGGATCTTGTTCATATGAACGCATTCCCTGGGGAGGCCTCCAGCCCACATTCGGCAATTGATTTCAATCAGTTTCTCCTCCACGTGGAAAAAACCATGTCCACCTTGTCATGTGAGTCAGTAACCTCAGTCTCAGCTCCACAGGGGCCGCAAGTGGCTTTCACATCACCACAACCTCCCAGCACTGAGCACAATACCTGCGTGAGGTGGCACTGAGATGGTGGTTCTTTTTAACATATGAAATATGTGTATGAACAGGATTATAACCATTTAAAGAACAATACTTTTAAAACAATAAGGCAAGGCAAATTTCGTCAAAACAGTGGAGAAAGGAAAGCACTTTTAATGAATGGTGCTGAAACAATAGGGTATAGGTGTGGGAAAAAATGCATCTCGACTGCTACCTAATTCCATACACAAAAATCAATTTGAAATGGATCTAAACGTGAAAAGTGGAGCCAAGATTATAGAGGAAAAAGATGAATATCTTTGTGACGTTAGGGAGGCAAAGGTTTCTTGGTCAGGACACAAAGCACTGTCCCTAAAGGAAAAAAATAATAAATTGGACTTTATCCAAATTCAAATTTTCTGCTCATTTAAAGACACCATTAACAAAACTAATAGGCAAGCTAACGACTGAGAAAAAATATTCAGTATGTGTGTGTGTCGGGGGGAGAGAGAGAGAGAGAGAGAGAGAAAGGACTTATTACCAGAACATATAGATAACTACAAACCAACAGTAAACAAGACAAACAATCCAGCAGTAAAAAATGGCAGAGGATTTGAACAAATACAAAAGAAGATATGCTAACAGCCGATAGCACCTAAAATGGGGCAAGACTAAGGAAACACAAAATATTAAGATTAAAACTACAACCAGATGCTATTTTATACCCACCAGAAAGACTAAAGTTTTTAAAAACTTACAGCAGCAGGTGCTGGCAGGATGTGGAGCCGCAGGAGCTCCCATGCTGGGCTGTGTGAAATGCACAGATGCTTCGGAAAACCTCGGACAGTTTCCTATAAAGTCAGGCAGCTGAGAGGGTTTTTTAGTTACCTTAAGTTAAGCATACAGCTACTAAATGACCCAAGCATTACCTTCCTAGCTTATTTACCCAGGAGAGATGAAGAGATATGTCTACGCAAAGTCTCATACGCAAATGTCCATAGCAGCTTTCTGCGTATCATCCCCAAACTGGAAACAACCCAAGTGTCCATCACTGGGGAAGTATATAAATAAACTGTGGAACATCCATACAATGGAACACTACTCAGCACCAGAAAAGAATGACGACTGATACACACAGCACTGGGGATGAATTTCCAGAACAGTGTGCTGAGGGAAAGAAGCCAGACCCAAAGGAGAACATCCTGTACAAGTCATTTGTGTGAAACTGGGACAGCAAAGCTGACCTGTGGTGAAAGAAATCAGAGCAGGAGTTGTCCCTGAAGGGCAGGGAGTGACTGCAAAGGGTACAGGGGAAGTTTCTGGGGAGCTGGAAATGTCCCCTATTTATATCATCACTTGTGCAAGTGACAATTCCCAGGGTGAACACATGGAAAAACTCACTGACGTGAACGCTTACAATGTACGCAAATTGTTCTACCTTAATTATATCTGTCTTCATCAAAACATAGTTTAAAAAATTAAAAAATTAATGTCAATAATAATTTAAAATAATAATAATAATATAGCAAACTGTTCATAGAACGTTACTACTATCTCGGAGCATTTCCCTTGGAGGTAGTGTAGTCACTAGGTGGGATTTTGCGTTCATGGTTCCTTTGATTTTCTTTGTAGTTGTGCTACGTCTTCCCGGTTCCCTAGTCTACTGTTTCGTGTGCCTGTTCGGGCACTCCATATACACGAAATCACCCTGCATGTGTTCTTCTGAGACCTGCCTTTGTCACGCACGTTGTGTTCGTTATTCATACATGTTGTATGTAGCTGTAACTTCTTCGCTGCTACGTGGCATTCCAGGATGGAGCTTTGTTACAGTCTATTTGTCTTTCTGTTAATGGACATCAGGTTATTTCTAGGTTACAGCAAATAGTACTTGCACCCCAGAGTTTAGAGGAAGGACGTAATAACTTCGTATAGCATACATTATACGAAGTTATACGATGTAGTCACTAGGTGGGATTTTGCGTTCATGGTTCCTTTGATTTTCTTTGTAGTTGTGCTACGTCTTCCCGGTTCCCTAGTCTACTGTTTCGTGTGCCTGTTCGGGCACTCCATATACACGAAATCACCCTGCATGTGTTCTTCTGAGACCTGCCTTTGTCACGCACGTTGTGTTCGTTATTCATACATGTTGTATGTAGCTGTAACTTCTTCGCTGCTACGTGGCATTCCAGGGTGGAGCTTTGTTACAGTCTATTTGTCTTTCTGTTAATGGACATCAGGTTATTTCTAGGTTACAGCAAATAGTACTTGTGTGTGTCTTCCGGTGGGCATGGGTGTGAGTTCCTGCAGGGTATAAACTCAGGACAGGACATGCTGGGTCATGGTAAATGCATGTCTTCAATTTACTAAATTGTTCCAACTTTTCTAGAAATTACTAGATAGTATACACCCCAATTTCCAAAGTGTACACCCTAATTTACACTGCGCAGCAGAGGGTGAAAATTTCAGTTGCTCCGCATTGTCACCAAACCTTGGAATGATCAGATTTTATGTACTTGAAAACAAAGATAGAGATCATAAACTCAGATGCCTTGGGGCCATTAAGGTGACCAGTGACTGGACTGGGGATCAGGAAGGAGTGGCGGGGAGCCCATGCCCCCCTCTGAAAGAGGTGACCTCAGCTCTGCTCCCTGACTGTGGTCGGGAGGGAATGCAGACCCTGGGCCGTCAGAACCCTGGAGTTTTCCAAAGAAGACAGACATCCAGATTTTTATGAGAAATCTGATTATGAAATTTCAGCAACAATTACAGATTTATTTAAAACACTGTATGGATCGAGTGCATTTGAGGGCCAAGCCCAAACTATCCTGTTAGATTTATTTTGTTAAGATTCAATTCAGTTCAATTTAAAGCTATTGGAACTTATTGGAACTTTGGCAAGTGACCCCGACTCTCCATGACTTATGTGCTCATGCCCTCTAGATCGTCATTCCTTACTGGCGTGAGTCCCCAGTTCTCCCTCTGGCTTTATTATTCAGAAAGCTCAGTTTTCCAGAAGTCCTGCTGGCTCGGAGGAACATGGTGATGAGGTGTTACTACAGTCTGCTGTGAAGTCAAACCTTGCTCATTTCAAGCTACTGGAGGAAATCATCCCCTCACTCACCCGCGCATCGCCTCATGCCTCCTACAATTCGTTCTCTACTTGGCAGCCAGGTGGATTCTTCCAGAACGTACATTGGATGA
>NW_007737964.1:46996-48103 GCF_000696425.1 Galeopterus variegatus | reverse complement strand
AGGCATTATTTAAATAAGTTATATAGCATGATATCTTGTGTTTTTTGTTTCTTTAGCTCAAATGTAAGTATATAAGTTTCACCCATGTTTTTAAATATAGTTTCAGTAGCCGATCTTATGAAGATACTACAATTTATTTATCTATTACCCTATTGATGGGTATTTGGATTTTTATTGCTTAAAGGCTTGTATGGAAAAAAAAAAAACCCTGCTATAAACATTGTTTTATTTCACTTTAGAGATTTTTGGAGGGTATATTTCTAGGATTGTGTATATACCTATAAAACATACCTGTAGGATATGTGTATGGTTGAGTTTTATCAGATGTCAAATAGTTTTCTGAACTATAAATTTTATAAGATTTATGTCATTCCATCTTTTCAACAATGCTTGATATTGTCTATTTTTTCTATTTTTATTTTATTCATAAAACTCTTTTATGTGTTGTATAGTATTGATTCTTAAGTTGCATTTCTCAAGTAACATCAAGCGAATTTTTAACTTATATATTGGCTATTAAATTATCTTATATTTGGAGTTAGTGTCCACAGTTTTGCACATTTTTATTCTGAGTTGTCTGCTTCTTTTGATTCATAAGAATCCTTTTATTCATATTCTGGATATAAGATATAGTTAGTGCTTTTTGTGTCCTATGTAATAAATCTTTGCCTACCTACCCTAGTATCATAAAGATATTTTTCTGTTTTGTTCTAAATGTTTTTACTGTTTAACTCTTGAGATTTAGAACTCTGACACAGAAAGGAAATTTTTTGTCTGTGGTGTGAAGAAAAGTTTAAAGATTATTTTTCCAAAATTCATATCCAATTGATGCAGAACTGTTTATTGGGAAAAAAATCCTTTTCACACTACAGCATAGTGCTTTAAACTTAAGTGAGATCAATGTATATGAATGACTCTGTTCCTGGAATCCTAACTGCTCCCCCGTTTTTTCATTCCCTTGGTCAGTTTGTTTATTTTTGATTGACACTATCATGATTATTATGACTTTATTATAAGTCTTGATACCTAGCAAGGTACATACTCCAGTATGTTTTTTCTTTGATCTTTGAATTTCAACACAAATTTTCATATCATCAAATCCATTTT
>NW_007737964.1:44770-46468 GCF_000696425.1 Galeopterus variegatus | reverse complement strand
ACTTATTGTTCCCAATAGTTTGTAGTAGACTCTTTTGAACATTTTAGGTTCATGTTCAATTGTCTGTAAATAGAATTTCATTCTTCCTTTCTAGTCATTTCCCTTTTTTCTCCTTGATCACACCATTCTATTTATTACAATATTGAATGCAAGTCATAACAGTGATCATGTGTTAAATATTGAATAAGTCAATATTCAACAACCTCATGTAAATAAGCCTTATGACAATAAGTATATTGTCATAATATTATACATAAAGTTACATATTAAATATAAGTATTCCCCCAAAATTCAAAATTTATACTGCAAATTGGAGATACTTTTAAAGCATAAAGACACAGAAAGTCTGAAAATGAAAAAAATTACCTTTCAAACACCAACAAAAAGATAACTGATACAGCTGAACTAATATAAGCCTACCCATAGACTTTTGATGGCAAGCATTTTGAAAAATAAAACTGACATTTCATAATAATAAAGAGATTAATCCACTAGAAAGAAGTTGTAATTCTGGCTGAGTATGTACCCAATAACATGATTCTAAAACATAATATGCAAAAATGTATGAAATAAAAGGAGAGGTGTGCAAATCCACAGCCATAGCAGGAGACTTTAATACAGATCTTTGTATTAAAACAAGTAGTTACAAAATAAGTAAAGAAAGATAACATCTAAAAACTTCATTTAACCAACTTGGCATAATTGGCATGTAGAATAATAGAACAAATAATGCCTAGGTGCTTATTGTTTTCAAGTGCACAAGAAAATGTCACACACACACAAAAAACAAGCTAGATCATCTAGAAAGGTCATCAAATTTCAAAGGTTGGAAATAATTCTTAGAGTGTTCTAAGCTAAAAGTAAGAGCAGAGCATAAATTAAAACAAAACAACAGCTGAAAATAGGTAATACACTTCTAAATAACACACAGATTAAAGCAAGATTAGTAACAAAAATTAAGAAATATATTTACCTAAATTATAGTAAAGATATGACATAATAAACATGTGAGATGCATGCTGAATTAAGAGAAATTTATAGTTTTTTGGTTTTGTTTTGAAAAATATCTCATTTACTTTGTTAAATTTAAGGATGGAAATGTAAATTTTCAGGCATTATACAAGCAAAGCAAGTCACCTCTAACAGTAAAAATAAAAACTAATTAGGCTGGGGTTTGGTTTCTTAATGCTAACAAGCACTGCCAGAAAACAATGGAAAATTCTACACTCTGGTCTCTTGCCATGGACTCCTTACAGCAATAACAGTCATATCTGCGAGAGCATTTGCACGTGTTGTAGCTTTCATAGAACAGATATAGCGATAGTACCAATACAAATATGCCTAATATTGGAAAGGAAGCATTTACAAACTAGTGTCAGGGAGGAACAGATTAAAAGAAACAACTAATTTGTCCTAAAAATCTGTTGCATACATTTTCATAGTCTTGTATCAGTTTGATTATTCCTTTTCTTCCTTGATCTACTGTTATTTCTATCTTATGATAAGCTTGTACAGAACTATTTAACACAGAAATCAGCTGATGGTTAGCTAGATACAGTTCCTCCTCAAGCCAGGAGGAAAATGATAATGCATAAATATTTTGTCCTGAAGAGTCTTTAACTCAGTCTTCCCATACATTTAATCATCAATATCTGTATTGTCCATAACAAAATAAGAATTATTTTAACAATGTCTGTA
>NW_007737964.1:42787-43955 GCF_000696425.1 Galeopterus variegatus | reverse complement strand
ATCTTATGATAAGCTTGTACAGAACTATTTAACACAGAAATCAGCTGATGGTTAGCTAGATCCAGTTCCTCCTCAAGCCAGGAGGAAAATGATAATGCATAAATATTTTGTCCTGAAGAGTCTTTAACTCAGTCTTCCCATACATTTAATCATCAATATCTGTATTGTCCATAACAAAATAAGAATTATTTTAACAATGTCTGTATAGGATTCTCTTGGAATTTTCCACTTTGAAGAACGTTTCTTTTCTTTTATACAGGGAAGGCATCTTTCAGGGAGTTTTTATATATCTTCTGTTTTCAGGAAGGGGAGATAAGGATGCCCTTCTTGCATTTGCCGTTTTTCAAGTGCCTTTAGCTCAAAATAATCTTTATGTTGAAGTGATTTATTTCAGGGCGCTTATTCTCCCACTCTTCATTTTGTATCATCCTATTATTTGTTTCCTAACTGACCTACCAGTTTTAAGTTTGCATCTTGCCATCTTTTACGTTAATAAAATCCTTTTAGTCTATTTACTCTCAATGAACATGCTTTAAGTAGTGGCTCAATATATCACAATATGCATTATTCACTTAGTTGATAAAAATTATTACTTTCTCACATTCCCCCAAATGCTATAATATTATTTGCTATTTCATTTAATTTTTATACTTTGCATTATTGTATTCATACATTTTAGTTCTTAATATTTAGAATTCCCTAGATGTTTTTATTTATTTTGTACTGTCAATATTCAGTAATTTCATTTGCTTACTAATACTTCATGGTTTTCCTTTCTCTTCATTCATTCTTCAATGTTTGTCTTTCCCTCAATAATTATTTTGCTTAATGTTTTTATTTATTTAGAATATGGTGATGAATTCTGTGTGTGCAAACACTATAATTTATTTATCTACTTCAAGTAAATGTATATTTTTCTTGTCTCCAGTTTTTGTTTTTTTTCTGGTGATGAATGTGGGGGGAACGGAGGGCTGTGGGGCTTTCCTGGAAGCATTTATTCCTCTCATTTCTCTCATTTTTGAAGTATATTGAATACAGTTGTTCTCTATTTGTGGTCACCAAAGAATCTCTGGAAATTACAATTGTACTGAAATTTTCTACTGAAGAACTCAATTGGTTTTTATTTATGGTTTCTTTTTTCTTTTTTTTTTTTTTTTTTTTTTTTTTT
>NW_007737964.1:39332-41823 GCF_000696425.1 Galeopterus variegatus | reverse complement strand
GTGCACTATAGCAGTGCGCCACCGGGCCGGCCCCTATTTATGGTTTCTGATTCACACAAATGTAAAATGTCTATTAAGAGGCTACCCTTTATTTTAGATATTCACTTTTTAAATATTTGCAACAGTAAAATAACTTATGCAACAGTCATGCAAAATATAAAGGAGAATAATAAAAAGAACCAGGACTTTTCAATATTCTTACAGCTAAGATCTTATTTTAAATTCCTTCCCCTACTTTCTTAAAAAAAAAAAACAAAAAACCTAATACCTGGAATTTTACAACCGTTATTTAGTTGAAATTTTTAAAAAATTCTACTTATCTGGTATTCCTAAGGAATATATTGTTTAGTGTTTCTTGGCTTTGAGCTTTTAAATAAAATGGCATCATTATAATATTGTATGTAATATTCTGCATTTATTTATTTCACTCAAAATTATGCTACTACAATTCATTTATGTTGCTGTTGTAGTAGGTTGTTCATTCATTTTCATTGCTTTAAATATTCCATTGTGTGCAAACACTATAATTTATTTATCCACTTCAGGTAAACTAATATTTATCTTATTTCCAGTTTTTGTCTCTGTTTTTGCTATTATGAACTGCAAAGCCAATTATATATTGTACATGTCTTTTGGTGCATAAAGAATAATTTTTCTAACTGATATACTTGAGAGTAAAAGGTGAGAAGTCTGTAAATGCTCACCTTTTCAAGATAACTCCAACTTATTTTTTAAAGAGTTTGTAGCAATTTACACTCTCATTTCAATGAATAAGAAATGTCCACATTCTAATCTTTCACCTATTCTTTGTATCGTACACTTAATTACAGCCAATATGGTGGGTATAAAAAAGGTATATCTTTGTAGCCTTAATCTGCATGTTCCACTTTTGTGAACTTAATTCATTTATTTTGCCAGCCACAAAAAAGCCCAGAGGCGATGTAGAATATACTTGTTGAGGAACAACTGTATCACTGAATCATCTCTACAGTTCAGAAGGTAACTTCCTCTCCCTGTCCCCTTTCTGATTCGATGCACTTGTCTGACTTGTACAATCAGACAAAAATTAGTATTCTCCTCATTCATCTGCCACCCTTTTACTCCTTTGCATGACTTTGCTTAGCCATCTCTTCTGAGAAGTTTTAAGCCATTCAATACTGTGCATTTTCTTATTTTAAGTGCATTATACCGTAGTGTAAACTGTGTGTATGTGTGTATAAGATAATATTGTGTGAATCTTAATGTCAGCAACTGTGTCAAAATAGCATTAAATTACCTGTGTATACAAGAGCATCTTCCTCATTGCCCATGTTCATCAAATTAAAATATAGTTATTTATACTTACATAGCATTCATCCATTCAGGGAGTGGTGCTCAGCTATATTATACTCTGGCTGGGGAGATGAGGGACAGTGTTTAAACAGCTAATGTTATTAACAGTAAATGAAATATACACCGAAATTGCAAGCCACAGGTTATGTGTTGTTATGAAAAAAGGAATAGGTAAGAGAAAAAATGAAAAGATGGTGACTTTCAAGTTTTTCTCTAAAGGATTTATATAAATATAAAATGATAATAAAACTCAGATCATTCCATACTGATAAAATGGAGAAACAGCATGGGGCTTGTTCAAAAACTGAAAATTAAACTTTGCCTGGACTATAAGATATGTGAAAGTACCGATGGATCATTAGTCTGCAAACTAGAGTGGAAATGCTCATGGCACTACAAAAAATTAAATTTTATTCTTGGTTCTTAATTATGTTATATAAATGTAATTTTTTAGAAGCACCTAGTATCGTGGGAAGATAATCCTAGTATGTCAAAATAAAAATATTAAAGGATAATATATTAATGTTAATATTTACCTTCTTATTTTTGATTTACAATAAAATGGAGTCTCTTACTATAGCTAAATTAATCACACACAACTCATCTGCCTTGTATCCTCCAGAGTTATTTCTTTATGTGAGAGACAAAATGATAAGAAAAGTCTTGTGTGGTAGATAATTTTCTATTTAGTTTGATTTCCCTGGCATATTTACTGATGCAAGAAGTAAAATCTGTTCCTGTTGGAATACTACTATCCCAGGAGGGAGAGCACTCTAACATCTCTTCTTAGAAAAGAAAAAAAAGTTAAAGACTTGAAATTCTTAAAATCTCAAACAAGAATTAAACAAACATATATCAAATTAGAACTATTTGGCTATATGAAAAACCAAATTAAATCACCAGGTGAATTAAATTTTTGTTTTCTATATTAAATTATCTTTTCTATATCCAATTTTATAAATAAATTACTTCCTAGTTACGCTAAGCATGCAAACACAATCTTTAGAGGTAGAGTTAATGAACTAACTGAAGAAGTAATTTACCAAATAATGTGACTGTGTTTTTAGGTATGTGACTGTTCACTGGTGGCCCGCTTATATATGTATGTATATATATATGTGTATTTATATATATATATATATATATATATATATAAAAT
>NW_007737964.1:36835-37855 GCF_000696425.1 Galeopterus variegatus | reverse complement strand
GCAAGGTTATTTTCAAAAACTTAAAGCTAGTATTCTTCTAAATATAGGAAAGAATAATTCAAAAGGATAAACTTGATGCTTAATGACAAAGCAATGTAATTATATGTATAATGACAGAACAAATAGCCATAATGGACTTTTGTTTCTGTCATTCTGAAACAGAGTATGTTACCTTGATTGATGCTACTTCTGAAACAGACTAAAATGATTAAAAATAGTTTAAATTGTAAATTTAATGAAACAACAGCTGACGAATTAGTAAGGACTATTCAGAGGCTGAAAACTAAGTGCAGGTGGGAAGAAAAGAACCTAAGTGGAAAATAGAAGGGGCTTTGTTTTGAACATATTTGCTAAACATAAGCTTTTATTTCTATGGAGAAAAAATTACAAGATAAAACTCAGAGCTTACCCAGTAGGGTGAGTCTGAGAATTATATCCNGAAGAAACCAAGAGACAACAACTAAAGATATTCAAATTTTGAGGCAGAATGGATTCTTAATTCAAATTTGAGAAGAAAGAGAGAAATAATGACAGAGAGGCAAGTGACTGGAGAGAAAGTCGCCAACATTTTTTGATATTAAGAAAGATACCAGGAAAGGTATAGATTAGGAAATTCAACAAATCCCATACATAAAATATAAAAATAATGCATACTTGAAACTATAGATGAAAAAGCCAGAAGAAAATTTTTAGAGTCCAAAAAAGGCCTAGTTTGAAGAAGCTAGAGAGAATAATGAGCAAAAAAAAGTGGAAAATATATAACTCAAAAAGTCTCAAATGAACATCGAGTAGTGAGTCAATACACGATTGCCATGCGTCCATGCAGTGGAATACGCAGTAGAAGGAACAATCTACTGCTAAATGCAACAATGTGGATAAATCTCAAAGCATCAGGCAATTTGAACAAAACCAGGTAGAAAAGGCTAAAACTAAAATTGTATTTAAATGATTTTCTATAAAAGATAAAACTATAAGACAGACATCTGATCACTGATTTCCAGTGCTTGGGCTTGGACTTGG
>NW_007737964.1:34004-35319 GCF_000696425.1 Galeopterus variegatus | reverse complement strand
TTTTTTTCCTTTAAAGTAACAGCCTTTACAATTTTAAAGTTGCTGAATTATTTCTCAGATAAGAATAACTTTGCCAGTTAGATTCCCTAGGGCACTATAGTACCACTTTAACAAATTGAAGGATGTTGTATGGTAGTTAACTCAATTTTCAGCCCTCTCTGCTCAATTTAGGTAATCCTTTATTAATTTCAGCTATAATTAAAATGAAGCCCACAGAAAAAGCTAGAAGAATTTGAAAATTGGCACCAAAAAATGCACCCATTTTTGGTATTAGCTTCAAATCCAAGGTGTTATAACAATGCTATTATATTTAATTTAATCATCTGTTTATTTTTTTGCTCATACATCTTTGATAGATAGTCTGTGACAGGTTTACTATACTCACTGACCTAGAAATTACACGAAACATATTAACTAGAACCTCTCACAGGATTACACCCTAGTAAGAGGAGACAGAAAGTGAGTTAGAATGTACTATTTAGCAAACAAGATACTTTCAAGTTGAGAGAAGTGGTAGGTAGTAAATAATCAGGATAATGTGAAAGACAACTGGGAAGAGAGGTTTCTATAAATGAAAGTAATCATACCAGTCCACTCTGAAGAGTTGGGGCTTGAGCTAAAGAATGGTGAGTGAGTCAAATGAAGAATTGGAAGAAAGGTACTATAGGCAGAAGAAAAGCATGTGCAAAGGCCCTGAAACAGGGAACAACAAAAACAAACAAACAAACAAAAACAGGAGTATTTTTAAGAAACACAATGGAGTCCTGTTTCTTGAGATGTCACTGCAACATGGAGAATAGCTGGGGCATGCTGATATAGGGCCTTTTAATGGCTAAATTCTGAATTCTATTCTAAGTATAATGAGAAGCAACTGAAGGAGCTTAAATATGGTAGAAATGTGATTTCATTATGTTTTTAAATATCTAATCTGGCTGTTGTGTGAAAAATAGTTTGTAATGTACAAGGAGGGAATTGGAATAACAGTTTAGAGAGGCCGTTATAGCAGTTGGTTCAAGTGAAGGGGGAAGGTTGCTCACACCAAGGTGCTGGCAGTGGAGATGGAGGAAAATCTTCAGATAGGGGTAGATCTTAATCAACTGGAGACTGTGAACGTGTTGGACATGTTACTTAAGATTTTGCTGGAGGGCACAGACATAGCTTCCTAAATTTGAGTCATTGATTTTTAGATGTTATTTAAAACCAGGGGGATAATTAAGAAAACTGTTCTTAATAACAGATTGTGACAGTGCAATTTAAAATCATCTGGATGGTATAAAACAAGACTTTCTTTTTCTAGGAGGTTCAAATGCACAAA
>NW_007737964.1:29115-33412 GCF_000696425.1 Galeopterus variegatus | reverse complement strand
TAATTACTTTTTTATTAAAATTTTGTTTCAGGATATTAGGCTTTGGTAAAAGCATATTTCAGTGAGTCAATATTAACAAAACACAGATCCAAAGTATGCCTAACAAAGCCTAAAATAACATCGGAAGGAAGCTATTTCCATAATCATCTTAGAGATTTCTTATAAAGGGCCCTTGCTATCATGTGACATAATTACTATACTCCAGTTGATAAACTTGGTTCCCATTAGAGTACAGGTTAACAAATCTGTTACTGCTATACATATATACCAGAATTAAACAAATAAATGTATGGCAGATAGTTGGAGACAAGTTTCTGTTAGAGTTAAGAGTTTACATGTAAGCAAGAGGAGAGATCTAGAATGATCCATTTGGTAATGCACTAGACTTAGACATCAGTATGAACTCATGTTTTCCTTAATGAAGATACAGATGGTTACATATAGAACTATTTGTAGACATTTACATATATGCATTAATATGCACACATGCACTTCCTTGCTGTGGTAGTTGAAAAGAACTAAGAACAATTACATCCATGTAGCAACAAGCATATCTTGCACCCAGGTCTTAGTTTGTAATACCATTATCTGAAAAAAAAAGACTCAGGGTTCCCAGGAGAAATAGCTGATAGACATGGAGCAGAAAATACACAAGATGAGTCTTGAGCTTCTGTGCTAAAAAGTAAGAAAGCACCCTCTACAACAACATCATCAAAAAAGAGCCTACCTTGATGAGGCCACGATAAAGGGAAATAGGAGCCAACTAAAAGATCTTCCAGTGGCCAAAGCAGGAAGAATTTTAGTAACAAAATAGGTAATATAGTACTGAGTTTTAACACAAAGTATAAAATAAATATCCATGAGTCCATACTGATATAAGTAAATGACTGGATGAATAAATAAATGGAAGAAGAGACAAATCTCCCATGCAGAAGAATTCCAAATAATTTATCTATGTACTCTGCCTTAAAAAGAGGAACTTAATTTTCCACCGCTTCACCATTGGCCATGCATAGTGACTTTCTTCCAAGGAATACAGTATGAAAAGGCATAAAAGAAAGAGTTACTTTACTGTGGAAAAAACTGACAAAAAATGTCATGCAGGTGATCAAAGTCAACATCAAAAATGTAAAATCATGTTGATATACTGGTATCATGCTTGTACAGTGGCAGTAATATCATAAAAAGTGACAATTTAGTGGTATTTTTCCCCAAAGCCCATAATCCAAGTAAACTATGATTAAAACACTAGACAAATACCAATAGATGGACAATCTATGAATACATGACCGGCACTCCTGAAAACTGTCAAAGTCATCAAAAACAAGGAAGTCTGAAATACTATCACAACCAAGAGGAACTTAAAATAGTCTAAAGGAACTTAAAATAGTCTAAAGTACAAAAACAAGGAAGTCTAAAATACTATCACAACCAAGAGGAACTTAGATAACTAACTGTAATGTATCTTTGATGTAACTGAGAAACAAGTAAAGAAGTTTAGGCCAAACTAAGGAAATATGAATAAAATATGGATGGTAGTTAATATTAATGTATCAACCCTGTTTAATGATAACACACTAATATAAGACTTTAAAAATAGGAGAAATTGGTGTGGAATATATGATTATATGTACTATATTCTCAATGTAAATCTTTAACAGTTAAAAAACAGTTTAATAAAAATATCAGCAGAAAATATAAAATGAAGTCTATGCTGTTTTTTTCAGGATATCTATTCCACAGTCTTAGTCACAATGAAATCCTCCTTCTACTAACATCTTCATCAACTCTGTGCATCACCCTTTTGATTTATAACTCAACAATCTGCCACCTTTAAAAAGATTTTACTGATCTGCCATAATAATTTGCTCTCACTGTCTAACGGTCCACCCATATTTTGTTTTAGTGGCTTAAAACAGTGACCATTTATTATATAACTCAACAATCTGCCACCTTTAAAAAGATTTTACTGATCTGCCATAATAATTTGCTGTCACTGTCTAACGGTCCACCCATATTTTGTTTTAGTGGCTTAAAACAGTGACCATTTATTATTTCTCTTGAATATGTTCCAGTTGTGTGGTTCTTTTGGCTGTAAGTTGATGATTAGCTAAATGGCTCTGCTTCTGGGAGTCAGCTTGGTTTGGGCTGCTTTGTTTCTCTTCTAGGCAGTCTCTTATTTTTCAGAAGGCTAGCCTACTCTTCTTCACATGATTGCATAGCCAGGTCTCAAAGAGAATGCAGAAGCATGCAAGGCCTTGGCTCAAACTAGCACAACACCACCTCTGCTGCATTCTATTAGTAGAAGCTATCAAGAGGCCAGTGCACATTTGAGGGGTGGAGAAATAAACTCTACTTGTTAACAAGAGAAGCTGAAAAATCACCTTGTAAAAGAACATGGATAGGAGAGAAATAATTGTGGCCATTTTCAGAATTCACCATGTAGAACTAGCTCTTTAGAGTTTGAATTTCAAGAACACTTTGTATCTGACCTTGGTCACTAGAGTTAATATTGGACAGCAGGTATAACGTCTATGCTGTTTTATAGGACATGACAATTATTTGCAAATAAATAGCTCAGTATATGTTAAATTTAAGTGCCAGATTTAAAAAACGCCAGAATTAGGTGTATTTTTATGATTTCCTCAAGAAATTAAAAATATTGATCACTTTCACCAATAATAGAACCTTAGCATAAAGCAGCTATACTATGATCCCTTTAGCCTTTCACAGAGAAACAAAATCCTAGGTTCTTTGAGGTCTTGGTTTGATATCTTCAGTGTGGTAATAGTTGTTGTTGTAATGAATTCAAACCATATTATCTAAATGGGGAAATTCTTACACATAATTTTAATAATTTGAATTAAAAATAAATAAGCATTAGATGGATAAACTATTTAACATAGCTCTATACAACAAGTAATATCTAAATAATTTTTCAGCTTCCCAATTCTATTTACTGGCATTCTGCAATTTTTGATGGCATTAGACTAGGAGTCAAGTTCCAGAACTATAAATAGGAAAATTAAGAATTTCATCTTGAACCCATTTAATCATTTGACTGTCAGCCAAAACAACGTACATGCCAATTAGTTTTATATCACTTTGCAAATGACATTTATGTCATGGTTGTAGGCATGTATTGTCATGGTTATATGAAAAACTGAACTATCAAAAATAATAATAATGAAAGTACATGTGTTTTAATAAATATCAAAAAGAAAAAACTGGATTTTTCAAAGTACAGCTAGGATTTTGGCACTTTTTCACCACATGATTATATTTCTATAATGATCAGAACCAGCATTAATTTTCTAGTTCTGCTCCAAGTAATGATTAATTAAACAGATTGATAAATATTAGAATATTTCAGCTGTATTAACTTTATAATTTTTCTATATCCAGTGGAGAGATTATTGGTTAAATATGTGAAAGGTTTATGCTGTCAGTAAAAATGAATGACTAATACAGTGTCATATCTATCCCTAACTAATTATACAAAACTTCTTTTGCTGACCAAGCTGAGAAATTGTCATTCATATTAAATTAAAATGAAATGTTATAATCCAAGAAAATTGAATTGGCTGATGAATAATACCCTGAATGTCTCTTCAAGTGTTATGAATAATTATAATAGGAGAATTCTCTGGCACATGGCAGCTTCTTACAAAATGAGGAATGATTACATTTGCTTTGCCATGTAGAAAGACAAAACTAACATTAATTAGCTTGAAAAAGTAGAGATGAGCATTAATATTATTTATAAATATATTGTTTCTCATAAAGACAAGAAAATAAGAGGAACTCAAGAAATTGTTTTCAGGATTAAAGGATAAGAAAAATTTATGTTTCTAATGTGTTTAAATAAGTTGGATAATGTTGGAGTAAGCATTTGCCTGGCCCAAGGAGTTAGAGAACTACAGACTAGTAATAACTAACATAAACTAGTCTCAATTTTTTCTCTTGATGAGTGTGATCCTAAAGTCTGATAAAAGAAATTGTGTTTAATAGAAAAAGACAGATTTTGAGATGAATACTTAGACTTAAGTCCTGGTACACTGCTTACCTGGTTGAACAACCTGGGACAAGTCATTTAACCTCTGAGCCTCAGTATAAGCCAGTAAAATGAGAATTCTGAAAATATTTTCTCATCAAATATATTTTGATAGAACTGAATAAGAAGTTTGCTGTGGAGAAAGATGAGAATGATGTATATTAAAGTGCCTTGCAAAATCAAAAGCTTTGAATAAATATTAGTTTGCCATTAACTATATTATTACTATTTGTAATCTTTGTA
>NW_007737964.1:26143-28656 GCF_000696425.1 Galeopterus variegatus | reverse complement strand
TGGGACAAGTCATTTAACCTCTGAGCCTCAGTATAAGCCAGTAAAATGAGAATTCTGAAAATATTTTCTCATCAAATATATTTTGATAGAACTGAATAAGAAGTTTGCTGTGGAGAAAGATGAGAATGATGTATATTAAAGTGCCTTGCAAAATCAAAAGCTTTGAATAAATATTAGTTTGCCATTAACTATATTATTACTATTTGTAATCTTTGTATGCCCCATATTTTCTCTCTTCATTTTTTACACAATCATAAAACTTCTGAGCTAAGAGATATATAGAGATTTTAGTAAGACATTTACTTATATTTTAAAGAAAATTAAATTAACTCCTGGGTTTTTAGCTTTCTTTGTTTTTTTGATCTTTTAGATGCCAACAGTTGATTGATCTCTAAGATCTCACTTGTTAAGCCTCTCCCTTTAATCATGTGATAGAAATGTGTTGGTTTAGTAACTCTCAGGCTATGTTCAGAAGTCTGAAAATTATTTCACTGTTTCAGGTAAAATTCTAACCCCTGATGAATTCTAGAGGGTACATCACCACAAACACATGTCTAAATATTTTTTTTAAAGTATATGTATCTCTTCATTTTTCATGCCATGAAATGACATTCAAATTGAATCTCACTTAAATTTCTTCAAATAAATTTTACTCACTGATGAACTTATTTTATTTATTTATTCTTCACTGCAAAATCACTTTTATTGAGATCCCACCAGCTGTAAAATCTGTTCCTGACATCAAGCTCCTTTTTCCTTTGCAATTTGATCTTTCTTCAGTGGTCCCATGAATGCTTTCTTCTCCTCCACAGTCTGGAAGTGGCCGTGACCAAACTTGGAGGTGGTGTCAATGTACTTAAAGTTGATCTTCTCCAGAGCCTGCCGTTTGGTCTGCACCAGCAAGGACTTGCAAAGCGTGAGCACTTGCTTCTTGGTTCCCATCACACAGCCTTTCAGCATGACAAAGTCATTCTTACTTCACCATAGTGAGCAAAGCCATCGGGGGGTTGATGCTCTGGTCAGACAGGTCCTAGTCGGAGGAGATGTTCTTCATCAGTTTGCCATCCTTGAGAAGGTGGTCCTGGCCAATCTTGTAGATCTTCTTGTTGATCTCAGTGTGGTGATGTAGCCTTTCTGTCCAGCCTGTGCCACAAAGAAAGCCACACAGGTAGGATGCCATGCTCCCAATACAGGCAACCTTTTGCAGCCCTCGGTGGGCCTTGTGGGACAGCTTCTTGGTGTGACAGCGACTGGTGATCCCTTTGTAGCCTTTGCCCTTGGTCACCCCGATGATGTCAATCATCTCATCCTGCAGAAACACTTGGTTCACAGGGAACTGCTGCTCTAGATTCTCCCAGGCCCAGGCCAGTTTCTCCACCACAGTGCCCCTGTTCACCTGGATCTCCATCAGTTGGGCCTTCTTCTGGTGTAGAGGAAGCAGGCGCATCTGAGTGTGGGCAATGATGCGGATGACCTGGCAATACTTTTTCATGCTGTTAAAGTCCTTCTCCAGCTGCTTCTTGCCATCTTCGTCCTGACATTTCTTGCAGTATTTGGTGAAGGCCTTCTTCGATTTATGTCTCCAGGTTATTTTAATTTATTTCATAAATAGTGACTCGATTTCTCCCTTTCTTTCTCAAATTATTTAAGTAAAAACAAAATTGTTATGTTTAATATAGATGCTCTTTAGGAGAAAGAAAAGATCTAGCCTGTCTAAAGTCACTTGACTGAATTTTTGTAGCTTGATAGAAAAGAAATTTTGTTTATTTATTAAATTAATAATTATTTACCCAAAGAAGGGCAAACTAGATGAAACTATTTGTTATAGGTTTTATAATTTTTTGTTCATCTGGAGTATAACTCTTTAAAACCATGATGCTTTTGTTTATTTAAGTATGAAAATTTACCTTAAAGGAAAGGACTTCTCTCACTACCACTAAAGCAAACAATCCACAGGGAATTCTATTTATTTATTTTTCCCCCTTTTTCTATCTTCTGTGAAGCATCAAACAAGTCACATCAATACAAACAGCATCCCCATTCCAGACTAATAGACATTTCTGATGTACTTACCAGTGAGTTGACTTTTCTAAATCAAAACTAACACAGTTGTAAGACAATTTACATTGTGTTATAAAGGAGATTTTGACAAATAAAACATACTTTGATTTTTTTTTTTTTTTTGACCGGTAAGGGGATTGTGACCCTCGGCACGGTGTTGTCTGCACCACACTCAGCCAGTGAGCTCACCGGCCACCCCTATATAGGATCCGAACCCACGGCCTCAGCGCTACCAGTGCCGCACTCTCCTGAGTGAGCCATGGGACTGGTCCTGGAATTTTGTTTTTATCCTGAAAAAACAAAAAATAAAGACCAAAATTTTACTTGCATGAGCACAGTTCTCATTCTTTTATTTGTATGCTTCTTTCCATGAGACTGAAATGTAGTATCGTTTTTACCTACACTAGGAGAGCAGTGGCAGTTATGACAATTGAAATCTTTAACAAATAGGA
>NW_007737964.1:24725-25323 GCF_000696425.1 Galeopterus variegatus | reverse complement strand
TTTTTACCTACACTAGGAGAGCAGTGGCAGTTATGACAATTGAAATCTTTAACAAATAGGACAGAATTCAGATTTACAAACAGGTTTTGAAAAAATATCATCAAGTTTGCTTTTAATCATCCTTATTTTTGCAAAAATTTCTAGAAGTCAATTTTGTTTTTCCAATTCCACAGTCCTTGAACAATTGGGCAATAGACTGTAAACTTGTAACTGCATTTCTTCATTTTCCAATATACCAATACACACGTTAGACAAGGTTCTTAACATTCCTTCCCCGGTAAAATCTATGTTGAACCACTGTCTACAAAATGCTACTGTTATAAGAAGCCCTGTACTGTGGAAGGCAGACAAGCATGAAACTAGTTTTTTTTTTTTTTTAACTTTCATTTATTACTCACTAAGAAAAATGTCCAGAGCAGTAAAAAACTTCCACTCATATTTAAATTTATATCCATTGATCTTTCAACAATTTAGAGTATGTTCCAGATTGATAATTGAATGTCTTAATTATATATGTGATTTTAAATTTGTTTTATATGTGTAATTTTGATGATATGTATATTTATATATAAATAAGTTGTGTTCTAATTAATGAATT
>NW_007737964.1:23799-24367 GCF_000696425.1 Galeopterus variegatus | reverse complement strand
TTTCTGAGTTTGTGAATACTTGTAGTATACTATTGAACTGACTGTGGTCTTGGGTCTCCCAATCTTGCAGAAGTGAGAGTGGTTTGGGGGACTTCCCCAACTTCACAATGGCAACCAAAATGGCATATTATAAATGGTTAGACAATCAATCACATTTACATTGAAATATTTATGTATTTCTTAATTGATTTCTTTAAGACCTTCAAAAATTTACTTAGGCATATTTATTGAGGAACTACCCAGTGGGAGTTACCAAAGATGCAAAGCCAAACAAAGCCTTCAAGCTAATATCAAAAATACTGAGAATAACAAATGCTGGTGAGGATGTGGAGAAAAGGGACCTCTTCTACACTGTTAGTGAGACTGTATATTAGTACAGTCATTATAGACAACAGTATGGAGGTTTCCTAACAACTACAGATAGAACTGCCATACAAACCAGCAATCCCACTACTAGTTATATATGCAAAGGAATGGACAGCATCATGTTGAAGAGTACCTGCACTCCCATGTTTATCTCAGCTCTATTTGCAATAGCCAAGATATGTAACCAACCTAAATGTCCATC
>NW_007737964.1:20179-23414 GCF_000696425.1 Galeopterus variegatus | reverse complement strand
TGCAAAGCCAAACAAAGCCTTCAAGCTAATATCAAAAATACTGAGAATAACAAATGCTGGTCAGGATGTGGAGAAAAGGGAACTCTTCTACACTGTTAGCGAGACTGTATATTAGTACAGTCACTATAGACAACAGTATGGAGGTTTCCTAACAACTACAGATAGAACTGCCGTACAAACCAGCAATCCCACTACTAGTTATATATGCAAAGGAATGGACAGCATCATGTTGAAGAGTACCTGCACTACCATGTTTATCTCAGCTCTATTTGCAATAGCCAAGATATGTAACCAACCTAAATGTCCATCAGTGGATGATTGGATAAGGAAAATGTAGTATATATTTGCAATGGAATACTATTCAGCCATGAAAAAAAAAAATGAAATTCTGACATTTGCAGCATCGTGGATGAGCTTGGAGAAAATTATGTTAAGGGAAATAAACCAGGCACAGAAAGAGAAATACCACATCTTCATACATAGTTGGAGGGAGGAAGGGAGCAATGGAGAGAGGGGAGGGAGGGAAGAAAGGAGAAAGAGAGAGAGAGAGAGAGAGAGAGGAGAGAGAGAGAGAGAGAGAGAGAGAGAGAGAGGGAGAAAGGGAGAAGGGGAGAAAGGGAGAAAGAGAGAAAGAGAGAAAGAAAGACTACAATAAAATGTTGAACTTTCAGGAGAGAACAAACCTAAGGATACCAGAGATGGGAGGGAGAGAGGGAGGGGGTTTGGGAACTGATAGGTTGGGTAAAGGGCATAAAGAAATATTATAACTTTTAAGAATGAAAATATTTAATAAAAAATAAAAATTAAATTTATTTGTTTGTTTATTTATTAGAATTCACCAGTTAAGCCATTTGGTACTAGACTTTCCTTTTTTCTTTTTAATTGATTTAATCTACTTACTTGTTACAGGTCAGTTCAGATTTCTTGTTTCTTCTTTGAGTCACTTTTGGTTGTTTTGGTATTTCAAGAAAAGTATTTTATCTGATTTATCTAATTTATGGCATACAATTGTTCATAGTATTCCCTTATAATCCTTTTTATTTTTGCAAGGTCAGTAGTAATATCTCCACCTTTATTTCTGATTTAATTATTTACATTTTCCTCTTTTTGAGTTTAGCTAAAGGCTTATCAATTTTGTAGATCTTTACATGGAAACAATTTTTGTTTTTGATTCTTTCTATTGTCTTCGTGTTCTCTATTTACCTTTACCTAATCTTTATTATTGATTTCTTTCTGTTAGGTTTGGGTTTAGTTTGCTCTTTTTTTTTCTAGTTTCTTAAAGTGTAAAGTTAGGTTATTGATTTGAGATCTTTTTTAATGTAGACATTTACTACTATACATTTCCTTCTGAGCACTGTTTTCAATACATCTCACAAGTTTTATTATGTTCATCTTCATTTTTATTCAGCTGAAAGCATTTTCTATTTTCCCCTTTAACCCATTGTTTTTCAAAAGAGTGTGTTGTCTAATTTACTTACACTTGTGGATTTTCCAATTTTCTTTCAAATGTTAATTTCTAGTTTCAGTAAATAGTGGTTGGAGAAGATACTTTGCAAGATTTTAATCTTTTTTTTAAAATTTAATGAGACTTGCTTTGTGCCACTTTTTATTGTCTATCTTAGATAATGTTCCACGTAAACTTGGAAAAAATGTGCATTCTGCTGTTTTTGAGTGGAGTATTCCCTGTATGTCTGTTAGGTCTAGTTCATTTATAGTGCTGTTCAAGTCCTCTATTTCTTATTAATCTTCTGTGTAGATGTTCTGCCCCTTATTAAAAGTTGGGTATCCAGGGGCCGGCCCGGTGGCGCACTGCTACAGTGCACCGCTTGGGAGCAGGGCAGCGCTCCCGCCGAGGGTTCGGATCCCACATACAGACCAGTTCCCGCTCACTGGCTGAGCGAGGGGCAGGCGCAGCCCCGAGGGTTGCGATCCCGTTGCCGGTCCCGGTCCGGTACGGGCGCGACACTGAGGGTTGCGGTCCGTTGCCGGACACGAAAAAAGACAAAAAGGAAAAAAATAAATAAATGTTGGGTATCCAGTCCCTAGCTATTATATTGTTTGGTTTACATATTTTGAGGCTCTGTTCTTTGGTGTGCATATGTATAACAATTTTTTAAATTATAAATTGGCCCTTTTTGTCACTTGTAAAGCATTGGCTTTAAAGTCTATTTTGTGTGTGATTATTATTACCACCCCTGCTTTTCTTGGAATATATTTTTCCATTTTTTTCCACTATCAAACCTATTTGTGTCCTTAGATCTAAGGTGAGTCTTATAAAACACATACAACTAGATCATTTTTTAATCTGTCCTGACGATCTCAGCCTTTTGATTGCAGAGAGTTTAGTCCATATACAATTAAATTAATAACTGATAAAGAAGAACTTCTGACATTTTGCTATTTGTTTTCAACATGACTTACACCTTCTTGTTCCTCAGTTCTTCCATTACAGCTTTCTTTCATGTTTAATTGATGCAGTTGTTTTTGTAGTGTACCATTTTGATTTTCTCATTTCTTTTTTTGTGTATATTGTAATACATGTATCTTTTATATATAATACATATGTATCACTTTTCTTTATTCTTACTAAATTTTAATTATATCCCTATGAGATAAATAAAATTGTCCCTATCATGAAAATCAGAAAACTTTGTCAGCTTGGGCTAAATAAGTTAGCCAAGGTAACAATTTTAGTAATTACCAAGGACAAGGAAATGAAAAAATCATATATTTCAATGTGTTATTTCACAATAAAAAATCAAACTATGTCATCTAAAAAGTCTTAACATTAGGAAAATTATTAACATTTGAATTTGTACTTCTGAAAAACAAATGGGTTGAGTAAATTTGTCTTATCAAATAAGTCTATTCGATATATGCACTACAAACATTCTATGAAGATTTCACTAAACAAGGATTTTACTCAAGAAAATTTATTGCATCCATGTTGATTACTCACAATTTGAGAATTTTTGTTGTTCTTGTTTTTGTTTCTTCTATTAATTTTGCCTTTCTATTTATTTCTCTTTCTCTCTCTCTCTTTTTTCTGTTAGCACAAGAAAAAAAGGTTTTTATTGTCTTTGACAATGGACTGGAAGAGTTTAAAAGCATGTTTATGCTCGTGGGTATTGCAAATATCACCTTAGAAAACCCCCCTCCAATGCAACCACAACAAAAAAAGAAGAGTAAATACCTGTTCCTAGCTTATTTCTGAAGAAATATTTGTTGTAATAAT
>NW_007737964.1:17994-19183 GCF_000696425.1 Galeopterus variegatus | reverse complement strand
AAAAAAATAAAAAAAAAAAAAAAAAGAAAAAAAAAAAAAGAATGGAATCATCTAGAGTGTCAAAATGTGCTGAGACAAAAGAGATAGAACTTTAAAATGTCTGTTAGTTTAAAAAAAAAAAAAGTCCGTTAGTTTTAGCAACATATTAAAAACTTTCAGATCTAAAAAAAAAAATAAATAAATAAAAAATAAATTAACAGTTCTAATTATTAGAGGTAAACATTCTTCAATCTTTGCAGAGTATTATGAAATGGCTTTTCAGAATGCAAATACTGTAAGTAACATGTATCATTAAATTTTCTAATTAGTAATCCTCCCTAGTGTTATATACAAAAAAAGGTGCTGGATTTAATTTGTTCTAGCACTGGTTCAATTTTCAATTAGTTACTTGCAATAATTAGATATGACACTTGATTTATTTCTGTTGATTGTACTTTTACCTGTTTCTTTTCCTTTCACTTTTAACTCCAATCTAACAGAAAAGTCAACCTATTTTATGCAATCCCTTTCTTTAAATTTCCTTGATTAAGAGATAGGATGTAAATTCACTGTAACTTATATCATTACATTTCTAACAAGTTATTCTGTAATTAGTTCTAAAAGATAAATCTAATTCTCACTCTGTTTCCAATAGCTCCCCTGTTAATCAATATCTGGACTCCTTCTCTACGACTCTTCTGTTTTAACCCAAGTTGTCTGTCATTTATTTAGTCATTAAAGAAAAATACAAAATTTTCTGCATAGATTTGTCTAAAAAGCTATCAGTAGTACTAGGGACTTAAGTGTCCTCCCCCATTCCAAACTTCCTTATGAATTCGGCAAAAGTGAAGTAAAAGCATGTTTACTTGTTTTCGATCTCACGCAGTGGTTGGGTAATATTTTTCAGTCCTTCAGAAGTTGATATCAAACTCACCTATTGGGAAGCTAAGCACAGTTGTAACAAAAATACACTACTGATTGTCTCTGCATATGTAAGTAAAACAGTTTCTTCACAGCCACTTTTACAATAACTCAGTGCATTGCTCCTCGGTATGTATCAGGTACTTCCAAAATGTTTCCCTAAACGAAGGAAGAAAACAGGCTATATTTGCTTACTTGCACCTTCTTCTTCACTCTATGTACTCATTTACAGAGAATAATAAAGTTATGTAATTAGGCACCAGCTATCCCAAAGGTTTCTTCCGAGAAT
>NW_007737964.1:15220-16800 GCF_000696425.1 Galeopterus variegatus | reverse complement strand
CTTGTAATCTCATGAAAGCCTCAATAATGAACCTTCTTTTATGTGATTTCATTAAATGAGTATTTTAAACTTTCAACTCTGTCTTGTGCAGTCCGAGAAAATCACCTGTTCTAAGACCCTACCATGACACATATAATTCTGAATGTTTTACCTTATTTCTGGGACAACAAATAAAAGTTATTTTTCTCCGGAAAGTATCATGTCAATAAATATTTGTGGACTAAATGGATAAGTGAATGAATGTTGCATCGTTTACTCTTCTGTTGAGAATTTCTCGAAGTAATTCAAAAAACATATTTTAACCTTACCAAAAAGTTACGTCGTTCCTAGAAGTATATAGCACAGGATTTTAGTACTAAAGTTCTGGAAGAATAGTGAGAGAANCAATATTATATTCAAATGACTTTTTATACCTTTTATTTTGTTCTAGTAAGAATTTCTATTATTCCAATGTTACCCTTGCAATGAAAAATGACTATTAATATATCAAACTGTGCTAGATGATTTAAACTGAGTGATAAAATGCTAATTTCCTTCTGATCAATTTTATCCCCTTTCAAGTAGGTTTATTACATGGAAAAATAATTACTTTAAATAAGAGATCTTCTAAAACAGGAAAACATTTAAAATGGGATTTTCAACATTAAAATTTCATGTTGCACACAGGTCTGCATGATGATGAGTACCTGCTTTGTATCCTCTTTACAAAGTGCCCAGAGAGGGATTTCTACTCATGGTGAGTAGTGATTTACTCAAGTTTAATGAACAAGACCTGAATTCAAACTTTAATATTGTGTTCATTAAAAGTAACAGCAGTGTATACCTGGTGTTATCTTGATGTTATTTTTCTATTTATACATTACTATTTAATACCTTTCTCGTTTATGATTTCTTTCTCCTGCTAAGTTACTGTGAAGTGCCAACTGATTAGTCAAAGGATAAAATATATTTGATGACAATAAAACAACAGTTGATGAAATGATCAAATAAGGCTTATGGAGAACATGAGGACAAAAGTAGTCCTTGAGGAGGACGGTTTAAAAAGACAAAGAAGGAATTGGTTAGAATTCCAGGAAGAGGACAGCAGTACATGCTACTGGGCAGAGCAAAGTTTTATATGAAAATCTGCAAGTTTTTTTTTTTTTTAATTTCTCTTTCATTAGTTCATTTATATATCCATCCATTCAACAAAAATTTGTAGAATGCTCTCTATGAGCTAGGCATTTTGCTAAGCTTTTGGAAGACAGAATAAGATGATGCTCGGTTATCTGCAGTTGTCTCCAAACAGTTCTGTTGTATGACATATGTGTAACAGATTTATATACTCCTGTGTCATGCATCAGATCCTCACAGTCTATAGGAGCTCAGCCATAACGCAGGCTATTGTTGAGCAGATGCTGTAAACAAATGATGTGAAGCTAAGTGAGGAAGCATGACAACTCCTGTGACTTACTGAGCCATTTAAAATGAGCAATGAGCCCAAGCAGGAGTCCTACAGAGAAAGAATCAGTAATGAATACATTATCATACATTTTTCCCTAAGACAAGAGTTGTAATCATGTGGCATTCACTTCTGTTAC
>NW_007737964.1:7310-14671 GCF_000696425.1 Galeopterus variegatus | reverse complement strand
GGGTTGCGATCCGTTGCCGGACATGAAAAAAGACAAAAAGGAAAATAAATAAATAAATAAAAATAAGTAAATAATTTTAAGGAGCCTTTCCTCCCCTCCCTGTAGATTCTAGCATACCTATTAGTGGTACAAAACAGAGAGATCTCAACTACTGTTAACAACATAACTCCGTTAGACATGAGCTGCTTAGAACATTTTTCAGAATGCATCGGTTCAGTTAAACTTTCAAAGGGAAATGGCAATTGAGAGTGAGTTTTACACTAAAGCAATGACACACCGACTAGAAGCAATGTGGCATTCCACCAGTTCATCAGCTGTGCTGTATCCTGAAAACTTACAAAGACTAAGTAAATACCTCATCTTCTCCCACACTTTACTTTTTAGTCATAAACCGATCACTATCATAATTTTGTTATATTGTTAAAAGGATTATTTTCACATCCTTTAAAATTACATCATTTAAAAAATGAAAAATACATTTTTATTCTACTACTGATTTTTATTACTCACTGTTGTCTTCTTCTAGTGTTTGCTTAACATTGTTCAGTAGGAAAGTTACATATATACAACTAATGGTGGTGTTGTATAATTTTACTACATTCACCAGGGGAAAAATTAAAATAGAAAACAATATGCAAATTGTTCTTGCCACCTTTTTACTCAGGGTTTATCCCTTGTTTGAACCATGAAATGACATACATAACTCTGCTATTTCCTCAGAAAGTCTAAATTCTCTCATGCCTTTCATAGATTGAGAATAAGCCAGGTAGGAGTACATCGTAGTGATTAAAGAAATGTGTGTATGTATTGTAGACTGGCAAAATGCTGATAACTGTTGAAGTTGGGTGATGGGTATACTGGGCTTCATTGTGAATTCTCTGCATTACTGTATATGTTCAAAATTTTCCATAATATAAATTAAAAAATAATATAAAACTGAAAACACACTCATATGGTCCTCAAAAAGGTAAATGATTATTTATAAAACAAATCTAAGAATAAACAAAACTGTGTTACATGCGCTCTAAAACAAGTCATCCATATCATTCAGTAAAAATACGATCTATTCCATTGTTGAAGGAAATAGTTGTGATATTGATTGAGTTGTTACATGTCAACTTGGCTAGGCTATGTACTCTCCAGTTATTCTACCAAACACTAATCTAGATATTGCTATGAAGATATTTTGTAGATGTGATTAATATCTATAATCAATTGACTTAAGGCAGATTATGTCAGATAATATGGGGGGCTGATTCAATCAGTTGAAAGGCCTTTCAGAACAGAACTGATGCTTCCTTTTTTTTTCTTTTACTTTTCTTTGGTTATGAATATTCATGAGATACAAAGCTGATTGTCACCACTCATGCCCAAGATGTGATGGCCAGATCCATACTGGCAGCATGCCCATTACTACAAATTGCAATTATACCCCGTGTCCCCCACCCAACTATCCCCAACCTCTCTTTCCATCAGATGTGATGGCCAGATCCATACTGGCAGCATGCCCATTACTACAAATTGCAATTACACCCCGTGTCCCCCACCCAACTATCCCCAACCTCCCTTTCCATTCCCTTTCCCCAACTCCACTTTGTATCCCTAGGTATGCTCTCTCCCTCTGCAAGTCCAACACACCACTGTGGTCTTTCTCTCCGTCCTTCTTTCTCTCTTAGCTCCCACATATGGGTGAGTACATGTGGTATTTATCCCTCTCTGAAAAAGAAGAAATTCTGCCTGTGTACTCCAGTTTCAGATAATGACCAAGAGTTCCAGCTTGAACTTTCTCATGGCCTGCCATACAGATTGTAGAGTTTCCAGGCTAGCACCTCTCACAATTGTATAAGTCTGTTCCATTTTTATATATATAAAATATATATATATATATATATACACACACTCACATATATCATATATATTCATGTGAGCCATATATTTGCATAAACTGCAGAAATAATATGTATTAAATTATATATTTTATATATATATTATGAGATAGATAATTAGATAAACAAGTATTATTCATATCTCCTACTGGTTCTGTTTTTCTGGTGGAACCCTTATGACATAACAGTTATGTTGAACATGTTGAGAAATGATACGTATATTTTAATATGGAAAATTACAGATAATATGGAAAATGTTCATTTATACAGATTCTTTTCTCTCCATTTAGCCCTCCTGGAATGAGGAAAAGGAAGTAGGAAAAGCTAGGATTTGGAGACTCTGTCTTCAATAATGTACCAAATTTTAAGCAGTATTTTAATCACCTTGAGCAAATGTTTTTAATGAAGATCACAAGGATGGGATTAAGTTAAGGAGACTTGGTAGCCTCTGAATTTTTATATAACATGTGAAAGTGTGTGTGTGTGTGTGTGTGTGTGTGTGTGTGTGTGTGTGTGTGTGTTTGGGGAAAAGGCAACTTACAGATTTTATTGGTTTTGCAAATGGACACTTGACCAAAAAAGAGACCTATAGGTATGCCAGATTGTTCTGCTCCAAAAGCAAGCATGACTTTAGTCACTCTTAAAGTCCAAGTCAATATAATTAATATACCGGGGCACATGAAAGGTTGGACAATGTACCAGATCCCATAGGTAGCCTATAGTAGCCTACTAGCCGAAACAATGGAATACTGATTTTCCTACTTCTGGTAATCTGACTGGAATCTCCTAATCCTACTACCATAGATTTAAGTTCTTATGATCCCAGTTGTTGTCCTCAGCTCACTTCAGCCAGGCATTGTTGTTACATTTCACTTTTCAGTGTCGTTCTTCCTTCAACCGGCTGGAAAAGCTGGCAGAGTCCTTACCTATTCTTCATTTCCAGGATCCTTTCTCAGTCTGAGGCTCACCACTGTCTACTATTCATCACAGTAACATATTCCGCAGACTTGCTACTCTATTTTTCCATTTGTAGGTGCCACAGTCCTTTCTTTCCACAGGTTACCTCTTCTTGCTTAAGAGTCTTTGCACACTGAATTCTCAGTTCTACTTCATCCCTGTTAATGACCTGCTTGCTGGGCTGTTGTTTTAAGAAGGATAATATTAATTTGGGGGGGTTAAAAAAATTGATCAAATGTTATAAAACTTCAAAAATTTTCTAAAATTCTTACATTTTTGTTTCCAGATTCTTATAGCTGAGACTGTAACTTACATGGAGTTGGATGTAATCAGCATTTTCAAATCATGCAAAATTTCTTTGAAATTTCCTTTCATCCACCCAAATGCATAGTATATGTGGTTTGGGGCATACAAACAACTTCTATAGCTTAAGTACATGCTGAAACTTAAAAATTATCAAGTTAGGGTTCGGATCCCATGTGGAGACCGGTTCCCACTCATTGGCTGAGCGCGGTGCGGGCGCAACACCGAGGGTTGTGAACCCGTTACCAGTCAGTAAAAAAGACAAAAAGGAAAAAAAAAATTATCAAGGTAAAAAAGGGGCAGAACTAGTGGGGAAAAAGGGAAAGAAATGTCTATCAACAGAAGTCTGAATTTTTAAACAACTTTGCCTTAAAGATAACCTTTATCAAATTCCTAACAGTGACCAAGTGATGTGTAGATAATTACACACTTGCATACAAGGTTTAAACCGTGCTGTTTTAATTTTAAGTATCTATTATCTTAATACATATTAATAAAGATTGACTTTATGAGGAGTAAACAAAGATGCATTTATTGGGGCAGAAAAATTCATTCATAATTTTTAATGTTACCAACAGAAGATAAAAGTATTTATGATTTGACCTGACTATACCTTCTGACTTGGATGATATTAGGAAATGAAATAGAGACATTATTTTACTTTGGTTCTTTAATTCCTATAGAGGGAACTCATTACAATGCACTCCTCACCACCATAATCAGCATTTTCAAATCATGCAAAATTTCTTTGAAATTTCCTTTCATCCACCCAAATGCATAGTATATGTGGTTTGGGGCATACAAACAACTTCTATAGCTTAAGTACATGCTGAAACTTAAAAATTATCAAGGTAGGGTTCGGATCCCATGTGGAGACCGGTTCCCACTCATTGGCTGAGCGCGGTGCGGGCGCAACACCGAGGGTTGTGAACCCGTTACCAGTCAGTAAAAAAGACAAAAAGGAAAAAAAAAATTATCAAGGTAAAAAAGGGGCAGAACTAGTGGGGAAAAAGGGAAAGAAATGTCTATCAACAGAAGTCTGAATTTTTAAACAACTTTGCCTTAAAGATAACCTTTATCAAATTCCTAACAGTGACCAAGTGATGTGTAGATAATTACACACTTGCATACAAGGTTTAAACCGTGCTGTTTTAATTTTAAGTATCTATTATCTTAATACATATTAATAAAGATTGACTTTATGAGGAGTAAACAAAGATGCATTTATTGGGGCAGAAAAATTCATTCATAATTTTTAATGTTACCAACAGAAGATAAAAGTATTTATGATTTGACCTGACTATACCTTCTGACGTGGATGATATTAGGAAATGAAATAGAGACATTATTTTACTTTGGTTCTTTAATTCCTATAGATGGAACTCATTACAATGCACTTCTCACCACCCAGCTTTAAAGAGATCTCTTTCATTCATGGAGATTTCATTTCAGCATTGGTAGGCATTAAATAAAAATTAAAAGAATAAAATGTTCCCTTATCATATACAGCAATTAGCATCTCTGGGGACCTATAGACCAGCACATTTTCTTCTACTAACTTGGCACCTGGTTATTGTAGACTCAAGAAATAAATGTCCTTCTCTTCTGCTGGCCACTGATTTTACTCTATCTAGGCAATTTTCCATTTTTCTCTCTTGGGACTTAACTTCACAGCATGCCTCCAAACTCTGGACAAGACAAGGATAAGTCACATTACCTTTCACACCTCATTAGCTTTAACAAATACATAGCTGGCACTTACACAAACACCATCTTACCTGCTGTTCTGTTTCTCACTATATTGCCTTCCTGCTGTTTTTACAGGTGGCATTTAAGCAATGCTATTCTGAGATATAGCATCCCCACCACATCATTGTCACAGACTTGCAGGCACAAATCTAGGGACAAAAGGTAACTTGAAAAAAAGTACAATCAAAATAGCAAAGGTTTCTAATGTGCAAAATAGTAAGTCTGTATTTAAGACCACCAACCTCTTTCAAAATCGTGGGAAGAATTCACTACCATTTTGTCTTTACTTGCATTATTGTTTTACTCTTAAAACGTTTAATGTGAAATTGGACATATTTTTCAATGCACTGAAGCTCTCTTTTTTCTTTATAAAGAGTAGAGTATGCTATCATCATTACTGAAATAGATGACACTTATTTCCACCTTTATATTATTATTTTGATGCAACTGTTTGGACTTCTGCCACTGCTTATTGTTAATCTATAATGGTTATCAATAGTTAAAAACAAATTTTAAGGTATTTGTTTTTGGGATCACAGTGAAAGTGTGAAACCAGGCACTTAATTTAAAAGTAGGTGAAACCAGATGCAAAGTAATAAAAAAGAAAGAAAAGGCAAACAAATAAATACAATAAAATAAGCTCCCTTTCCTTTTCTATGATAATTCATTCATTCATTAAGTAAATAATTATTCAGCGTCTGTCATGTGCCAGATCCTGTGGATACCACAACTTATAAGGCAGCTAGGACCTACACCACGTGAAACTTACTTCTTGAAATGGTGGGATAAACATTGGAAATAGGATTTGTGAAGTTATATAAAGGTCCCAGTGTTAGGGAAAGGGCAATAGTGAAAGTAAACTGCATAGGCACTACAGATTTTATTGCCCTGGTCCTGCTATTGAGACAGCCATCATTCCCATAGATGACTGCAGGGTTGGGTTTAGGTCTTACCATGGCCAAGAGTGTGACAACCCAAACAGAAATAGATACGAATAGAGGTGGCGACTCCAAAAAACTGCCATTCTCCATATTCCCCACCTCCTCCACTCCTTTCTCCTCCATCTNTAACTTGAAAAAAAGTACAATCAAAATAGCAAAGGTTTCTAATGTGCAAAATAGTAAGTCTATATTTAAGACCACCAACCTCTTCCAAAATTGTGGGAAGAATTCACTACCATTTTGTTTTTACTTGCATTATTGTTTTACTCTTAAAACATTTAATGTGAAATTGGACATATTTTTCAATGCACTGAAGCTCTCTTTTTTCTTTATAAAGAGTAGAGTATGCTATCATCATTACTGAAATAGATGACACTTATCTCCACCTTTATATTATTATTTTGATGCAACTCTTTGGACTTCTGCCACTGCTTATTGTTAATCTATAATGGTTATCAATAGTTAAAAACAAATTTTAAGGTATTTGTTTTTGGGATCACAGTGAAAGTATGAAACCAGGCACTTAATTTAAAAGTAGGTGAAACCAGATGCAAAGTAATAAAAAAGAAAGAAAAGGCAAACAAATAAATACAATAAAGTAAGCTCCCTTTCCTTTTCTATAATTCATTCATTCATTAAGTAAATAATTATTCAGCGTCTGTCATGTGCCAGATCCTGTGGATACCACAACTTATAAGGCAGCTAGGACCTACACCACGTGAAACTTACTTCTTGAAATGGTGGGTTAAACATTGGAAATAGGATTTGTGAAGTTAAAAGGTCCCAGTGTTAGGGAAAGGGCAATAGTGAAAGTAAACTGCATAGGCACTACAGATTTTATTGCCCTGATCCTGCTATTGAGACAGCCATCATTCCCATAGATAACTGCAGGGTTGGGTTTAGGTCTTACCATGGCCAAGAGTGTGACAACCCAAACAGAAATAGATACGAATAGAGGTGGAGACTCCAAAAAACTGCCATTCTCCATATTCCCCACCTCCTCCACTCCTTTCTCCTCCATCTTCCTTATTCATCTCCTCTGGGATTCTCTGTCATGGGCATAGGAAGAAGTTGCCAGGGGAAAATATTGCATGACCACCTGACAAAGGGGCTCTGGATCTACAACCAATTTAACTTAGTCAATGTATCTGCCCTAGTAGGTGAAACCCTTTGATATTGTTTGCTGTTAGTAGTTTGGATTATATCCCTTGTAGTTTTCATGATCCATCAGTTTTCCTTTTGTTCCAAATGCTAAATATGACACTACTTACTTGCTATTATCAAGGAAAAATACCCTTTCTCCTTAATTTGAAATGCTTCCCGGACTAAAAAGAAAAAAAAAGCAAAATAAAAACAAACAACAACAAAAATAAAGATGAGCGAAAAATGCACAAAACTTGTCATTGCTAAATGGCCTAAGTAAAAATCTCCGAAGTGGGACATAAAAATGATTGAGATCAAAAGACCATATTAAAAATTCCAGATTCTTCACCTCCAAATAAGTTGGACAGAAGTTAAATTATAA
>NW_007737964.1:5555-7170 GCF_000696425.1 Galeopterus variegatus | reverse complement strand
CAGGAGAAAAAAAAATAACCCCCAAAATGTTTCTGCTGGCATTGTTCCAGTTAAGATAAGACTGTATCAAATCTCTAGTCACTGTTAAACTTTCCTCTCTCGCCCACCCCATTATCTCCCCCAAATCAAGCACACGTCCTTTTCCTTTCTGCAAGAAAGAAACAAGCCATTTTCAGTGTCTGAGTTAGTATTTCCAGAGAGCAATCATTTATTGATTGTGTGAGATTTTATAAATAAAGCTAAATGTAAGCAGGTGATTAATCATTCATTCTGGTTCACCTTGAGAAAACAGTACAATGATAACAAAAGCAGAACTTTGTCTGTTTCCTGTGCATGTTCAACAAATGCATGCTCTATACAGTGCATAAGGATTCCTGAACTATCAGCTGAAGAATTTGGTGTGGAAAATCACCCAGGGAGAAAAATGATGTCTTGAGAGTACCTACTATGTGTCAGTGACTTTGTATACCTACATGGGTTACTGTATTTTGTTCTTTTTATTTAAAATAAAAATATTAAAGTGGGTGATTGCCTCACCTACTTGCTATGTGACCTTCTGAAAATTGTTAAACCTCTCTTTGGAGATGTGTCAATTTTCTCATCTCCAAAGTGGAGATAACACACGGAACTATTTCATGAGATTGCTGCAAGAACACACACACACACACATACACACACACTTTACAAGTCAGGGTTCAACCAGAGAAGCAGAAGTAGTAGGGGTTATTTGTAGTAGGGTATATTACATATATACTAACATAATTAATTTTGCCTTACACAACTGTGGAAGCTAGGTAAGCATTCCCTGTAAGGCTATTTTCTCCAGGTCTCATGCTAGAGTTCAAAGACCACAGGGCAGGCAATCAAAAAGCAAAGATGAATGTAAAGTGGGTCAGATCAAGGGCAGGCTGTAATCACATTCATGAGCTAAAACTCCACTGAAGCTGTCTTATTTCCCCTGACCTTGGTGAGGAGGACGTCCTGCAGAAGCCAGGGCTTTGACACAGAGCTAAACACACCCACCTGGTCCAGGAATGCAAGAAGCTGATAGGAGATCCTGAGAAGGGAGAGCAATTGTTGCTTCACATCAATGAGGTGAATCAGCTGATCAGCCACAGTTGGTATGTGCATTACAAAAAATGGTTACTGCTTCCCTTCAGCTTCCTTGTGATCTTCCCTAAATAGAAACATGCAAGAAAATAAATTTTGGGAAGTGTACTTCATCCTGGCCAAACTGACATTATAACACCATCACACACATATACACAAAGACCACATACACAGATACACTCAGGTTTTCTTTGACTAATAGTTTATATACATATTTTTTCAACTTTGCTTATTTTTACCCGAGAAGTTAGTAAGATTCTGGTTCAGAACATGAGTTCCAGGACAGATTTTATGGGGAAGAGGTGATGGAGAAGAGGCCTTGTAAAATTAGAACATCAAGGTAGTCAGACTTAGAACAAATGCCAACTGACATAAAATTAAAATTTGTAATAGATTTATTATTTTAAAAATTTCAGTTTTCAAAATCAATGAAAACTTGAAATTTCTTCTTTTTTTTTTTTTTTTCCTTTTTGTCTTTTTTCGTGACCGGCAACAGATCGCAACC
>NW_007737964.1:2864-4792 GCF_000696425.1 Galeopterus variegatus | reverse complement strand
GTAGCTCCAAATTCTCTGAGTACTTATTTTCTCAATCAGCTTTCAGGAGGATATATTTTATTTTGAGATAAAGATTGATTATGCACATGGATTCTATATAGAGAATATATTCTGTTTTATCCTTGTTTAGGAGAAGGTTCCTTTGCTATTCTGGAGATTAAACTTATCATTAACTGCTCAATTAAGTTTATCTTCAGGTGAATGAGTGTAAATTTGATACTCTGACAATGTTTTGAACTACTTAGCCTTTCATGATTGTTAGTTTTTTATTTTATTTTATATTTTTTCAGGTTTATTAGTTTTTTATATAAATGTAGAAAAAATTATATGTATCTGAAGTGTACAGTGTGATGATTTGCTATACATATACACTGTGAAATGATTACCACAGTCAAGTTAATTAGCACATCCATCATCTCATATACTTACCTTTTTTCATGTAAGAATGCTTAAGATCTACTTTTTTAAAAGCAAATTTCAAGTATACAATATGACATTAGTAACTATAGTTCTCATGCTATATATTAGATTCTCAGAACCTATTCATCTTACAATTGAAAGTTTGTACACTTTGACAAACATTTCTCCTTTTCCCCCACCCCCCAGTCCCTGGTAATCATCATTTTTCTCTCTGTTTGGCTTTCTCTATTTTTAATTATTTTTTAATTCCACATATAAGAGGTATCATACAGTATGTTTTAATTCATTTAGCATAAGGCCCTCCAGGTTCATCCATGTTCTTGAAAGAGTCAGGATTTCCCACTTTTTAAGGCTAAATAATAATTTTCCATTTTTTTTATCCATTTTTTAATTCATTGATTCATTTTCAAATAGTTAGGCTATTTGCAGACCTTGGCTAATATGAATAATACTTATTGCATTTCCTTTGGATATATACCCAGAAGAGTGATTGCTGAATCATATGGTAGCTTTATTTCTAATTTTTTCCGTAACTTTCATACTATTTTCCATAGTGGCTTCACCAATTTCCATTCCCACTAATAGTATACAATGGTTCCCTTTTCTCAACATCTTCAACATTCATCTCTTCTTTTTGATAATAGCATCCTAACATGTGTGAAGTGATAACTCATCATAAGCTTTTCTTTGATAGTAATATAGTAACTAGTTAAGCTTTTCTAATTTACTCAAGATTTTATCTGTTGCATTTTGGCACATTGTGCCTTGGGTCTTGATAAACTTTAAATTTTTACACAGCCACAAGCCCTGAATGGTTAAGAGCAGAGAGTCTCAATATAATTCACACAGTATCAACTAAGCTACTACTTCTTTTTAAGTATTTATATCCTATATAATGGGATTGTGATTTCACACAAGGTCTGTTATGAAGCCCAGAATATGCATTTTTAACAATCCAGAGGTAATTCTCATGTGAGTTTTTCTAGGAGTATATTTTAATAACATTACTTTAGAAAAAAGTATGATGTCAAGTTGGACTGGCTACAGAAAGAGAAAGATATCTGTAGATGTATATTGATGAAGCAGGAAAAGAGAATCCCCAAAATGAGTGTGAGAAAGGTTGAGGAAATATCTTTTCCTACCACAAACTATTGCCTGAGAACATTTGACATCTGTCTGCTTAGCGCATCTTGAGTCCCGGAATCAATTGGCAGTAAACCATGCTTGATTTCTGGGAGGTCACTGAGAATAATAAATTAGACATTTGTTGCTGAACAATATTTGCTCTTAGCAATTTGTAGAAAATATATTCTTACAAAGGCCATAGCTGTTGAACTCTTTGTGATAAATGAGTAATCATCATACTGAGATCTTTAGGGGTCATTTAGGTCAAAACTAAAGGTCACTCAAGGGCCTTTGCTGTCAAGGGCCTCTGTTGTGTTTATTTCTTGAGTGTAGCAACTTCCAGTGTACTCTTTGTGTATCTTTCAAAACTTTTTCTTAAAAAA
>NW_007737964.1:0-1076 GCF_000696425.1 Galeopterus variegatus | reverse complement strand
TCATCTCCTCTTACCCCTCAATTCACAGAAGGGGAAACTGAGCTCGGCAAGTGACACCCCCACGCAGCCAGTTAAACAGCAGTCATGCTGTTCTAATGGGACCTAGAGCATGGCCATAGTCATTGTAGCTTCATAAATGTTCAAAGTGCCTGTGTTGGTCATTAGAATAAAAAAAAAAAAAACCAGTAAAGAATGTGCAAAATTAAGGTGGCTCCCAGCTCTTCATCCTTCCACCTGTGCCTGCTCACCTTTCCCCTGTGCTGTCCAGGAACCTCCCCTCTATGCATTTTCTCCTTCTGCTGCTCCTATGACTCCTCTACCGCTTCCCCATTCTTTGTGCCTGGCAGGGACCCCAGTGCTTTCCAAACAAGGTTTCCCCAACTTGATCCAGCCACCCCATGGGATTGGCTCCCACCTGTCACCTCACAGACAGAGCAGGTGTACATGGAGTGCATCCCCAGGATGCCATGCAGACATGTGGCTGAGATGGGCCTGTAACTAATAGTGGGCAGTTTCTGATGTGGCCTCAGAGCCAGAACCAGACAGTGAGCCCCTTCCTCACCTGCCCCTATTACAGGGGCCCACGCGGCAGGTGGAGCCAGCAGTGACCACATGCAGGTGGGCCTAGCAGGCCTCCACCTCACACAGGATGCTCACAACCCCAGAGGCTTAGGAAGGTGAGTCAACACTCCAATTCAGGGCATGCCCTCTGCCACATGTCCCCAAATGTCTGATTTGGGTGCCAACCTAAAAACCAGCTCCAAACGACTTCACACCTCTCCATCTCCAGCAGTTCTCGTGAAGAGGTCGGGCTTTCCACTCGGCAAGGGAGTCGCCAGCGCCACTGGGGAGTGAGCTTAATTGTATGTTTTCAAAAAAAGGCAGAAATCAAGCACAGATGGCTCTGTGGCAGCGGACCCTGGCCTGGGAGCAATACCCAAGACTGGAAGGAGCCTGTGAGGAGCGGCTGTGTCTGCTTGCACCCGAGGCTGAAAACCACAAAGAACATGTCTGTGCAAAGCACGGCCCCTCCCACCATGCACACACCTCCCCCACACCGCCACCATCCCCCGCAC
>NW_007737963.1:47713-48107 GCF_000696425.1 Galeopterus variegatus | reverse complement strand
TGTTATTTGTTCCTTGCTTTCTGTTTTGCTGTTTGTTTTCTGTGTTTGTTGGTTCCTGAGGTTGCCGCTAATGATTTTGTTCGTTTGTTTTCTTTTCATGATTGTCACCTTTATTATAGTAATGGGTTTCTATTTTACTTGGATTGTTATGGCAGTGGTAGTTATCTTCCAGGATCCAATCCCAGTACTCCCTTGAGAATTACTTGTAAGGGTGGTCGTGTGGTGATGAACTCCCGCAGTTTTTGTTTGTCTGAGAAATATACTATTTGCCCTTCATTTTGAAAGGACAGCCTTGCAGTGTAGAGTGTTCTCGGCTGGCAATCTTTGTCTTTTAGTATTTTTAATGTATCATCCCATTCCTTTCTAGCTTTTAGGGTTTGTGCTGAGAAGTCTG
>NW_007737963.1:16800-46861 GCF_000696425.1 Galeopterus variegatus | reverse complement strand
TATGTTTTTCCTGGTTTCATCATGCTGTCTAGCTGTGTTTTCTTGTATCTCATTCAGTCTCTTTAGGATTAACAGTCGAAATTCCCTGTCATTCATTTCAAGGGCTTCTTGTTCTATAGGATAGAGCTCGCAGAGTTGGGCCAGTCCGGTGCCTTCCACTCCGTTTCTGTGTCGTCTCTGCTGACTTACTTGGCCTTTGTTGTCTCGGGCTGCTCGCTCGAACCTGCAGCAGGGCTTGGGCGCTCTCAGGAGTCTTCTTTTGTGTCGGCCCTAAAACTTTACTTACTTATTTTAAAGTCAGTTACAATCAATGTTTCCAAGTTAAGTCCAAGTTTGTTTATGTAAGACTCCTGTTAGAGAGACAACGTCAGGCTAGTGGTCTCCTTACCTGCTTTAACAATCCCTTCTTTTGTCAGCCTCTCAATCTTGAGAGATTGTTCAAAATTCGGGGCATGGATGCCACCCTCTGTGACAATTATGATGGACTTATTTGGTCGCAGTGTGGAATTCATAAGTGACAACATCAACTTACTGAAAATCTTCATGTTTTCTTGTTCTAAAGGGTTTGCAACCATTAATGCACAGTAGGTGTGCACATTAATGGTTTGTCCTGCACACAAGCACCTGAGACTCTTGAGAGGATCCAGCACACTGGGGACTAATGCGATGACTATCAGGAGGATAACACCAGGACACTGAACAATTCTTCTTAACCGAGGACCCCTCCAACCAAACCAAATAAAATTAAATAAATCAAAGAATGAGCCAGAAGAGGAATCTACTTGTTTTAACCAAGAAGCCTCTTTTGTTGAATTTCTGCATTACCAGATGCATATATCCAAGTGCATCAGGGGGTGTTAGCTATTAAACAAACACTTCACCCGGTTTAGCCAATAGATATTTCAAAGCAATTCTGTTATCTAAAACAAATCTAGCAAGAAGGTTTAGAGAAGTTTGTTGGACAACTATTGCCTTTGCAGTAGAGTCAGCTATGTTAGCTAATGTTTGACACAGATTTGTAATCATCATCCCATTTATGCCAAGCAATGGAAGAAGGATTCTATGAAAAGATGCCAATATAGAGGGCTTTACACCTGCTGAAAAATTTCTCTTTATTATGTGGTGCAATTTAAGAGGTGTAGACCAATGTTCAGTTTCCAATTTGTTACGGAGTTACAGTGGTACCATTAGAATCCCTCATTCATATTGGCTCCTTTATTTTCCACTTACTGAGACATGAAGTAGCCTCGTATCCTTCACAGTTATAGAAAAATCCTGGAGAAGCACAACAGTTTCCCATGGGACATCTTGTGCTTTATGGGTCACCAATGGGGAAACACTGGTGGTTATTTATTCAAGGCTCCCTTATTAAGTCTTTACATGACTGGAGGCTAAAAAGGATTGTGGTTATAAATTCACCTATGAAGTGTCAAATTATCTTTCTCTTTGGTTTTCTTATTCAGTTTTTGGCATAATTTAACTACAAAACTCTCACTATTGGTTTTGCTTACTGTTAGATTTAAGCAAGGAATCTAAATACATGAATCTAAAAGCCTAATCCTATATTAACGACCAGATGTGCAATTTGACTAAGTAATCACACTTAGAATGTTAGTGAAATTTGTTACAGGGTGCACTAGAGGAACCCTAGGATCATGTAGGGATTTAGGTTTAGCATGACATATCCAGCATTCAGTTAAGTTTCCTGCAGAGCTATAAATGTAAAATCTTAATTATCACATTATCTTGCTGTGTATAAACAGAAGAAAAAAAAAAACAGGGAAAGCAGAAAAAGGGACAAAGATTTCATGATAACAAAGGAAAAAACATCTTGATGTATGATCTTGGACAAGCTGTTTATGTCTAGGCTGTCATCTTCTTCTGGGGAGAAACCTCTCTGGTCAGTTTTACCATGAGGTCTCTAATGGGTGTGTAGTCCCAGGCAGCAGTAGGGCCCCTCTTGAATTGAGAGATGTGGATCAATGGCTTGAGGCCCTAAAGTTTTGCTACAGTGTGGGTAGTAAGAAGAAATTGATATGGCCCCATACAATGGAGTTCAAAGGCAGTCTTTCTCTGCCGTCATCTTCAAAAGCCCCACACTCCAGCTTCTAGATCATAAAAGGCCTGGATGCCATCAGTTGGTGGGTCATGAAAGGCTTCTTTCACCCGGTGAAGACATGCTTTGGCATAATGTGTTAAAGCCTTACAGCACTGAGTCGTGTCATAGTTTATAAGAACAGGAAATACATGAATACAAGGTTAATTTGTGTTTTCCAGTAGGAGAGGATCTGATTGCCATGTAGGCCAAGAGTACTACCTTTGGCCAGGGCAAGATAGTCAATTCAGTTAGCTATACCAATTTCAGTTTTAAAATACCATTTGTCCTTTCAATCTTCCCAGAATGTTGAGGATGATATGAACAATGGCAATGCCATTGTGTCTGTAATACCTTATTTAACTGTTTTATAATTTATCAAGTGAAATGATTATGACCATAGGTTTCTCCATAAATGCCTCAGATGGAAAACATTTTCTAACAACCTTTTACTAGTGTTGCAGCATTGGCCTTCTTGCACGGGAAAGCTTCTATCCAACCAGAGAGCATACAGAGAACTAGAAGAATATACTGACATTCCACTGATGGTAAGAATTAAGTTGAATCCCTCTGTAAATGTTTAAATGGCCCAGCAAGTGGCAAAAATGTACCACATGAGGTTTTTATTGTCATATTAAGATTATGGGTTTGACAAACCAAACATTGGTAATAAACCATTTCAGTAATTTCAGAACAGTCACCCCACCAATTTATTTTTATAATTTGTATCATTTTTTCTATTCCATGATAAATCATGGAGTGCACAGCTGTTAATAATGAAAGCTTTAAGGACTCAGGAAGGACTAGGTGGCTGTCTAGGCCCTACATAACCCACACGTAACATTAAATTTACACCTTTTTAACTACCGGTTTTGTTTCTCCAATTCAGGTGCAACACACTATTCATTAAACAGGTTATCAATTAACAACTAACTATCTGTGGATTGCTAAAGACTTATAATGGCCATAATTAAAGATCTGCTTTTGAAGTTCCAATCTCCTATCGTGCATAGTAAGTGGGAGTGGCTACACATGATCACTACATTTCATCTTATAACCCATAACTGACAAATCTTCAGGGTTTTCAGCTGATGGCATCCCTGTTCCTACCCCTCACTTTGTGGTGTGTAACTTTCATCCTCCCTTCCCAAGGATTTGAAGGCTGGCAGGCAACGCCGTTAATCCTACTTTCAGTGTTCTGTGTCTGTACCGTATCTGGGTATGTTGTTCTATAAGTTACTTTAAAAAATATTATTAATTATTGCTAGGAGATTCCAAAAAGGGGTGAAAACCCTTCGTATGAGAGGTTACATTACTAAAATCGGTTCTTCAACTCTATATTGCTGAAATCAAACTCTAAAGATTGATCAATGACGCCCTAATTTTAATAATTAACAACTTGATTGCCTTGTAGTTTTTGACAAACACTGAGCACTCCTGAAATGCTGACTTCTCTGGACATACTCTTCCCCCAAATTCCAGTTCCCCTCCTGCTTGTAAAAGTAAGGATTCCCCAGAGGTTAGTCTTCAGGCGTATTTCCTCTAGGCTCAATATTAGAAGACTGTGTCCTATTGATGGGCATTTTTGTCCGTGGTGATCTAATTTCAATGTCTAAAATTAAAGTTATTATTTGCTAAAAAAAAAAAAACAAAATTAAAAAATCCCACTTTCTCTCCTCACAGTACCCCTAGTTCTTTTAAGAATATTGCCATTTTGTCTTCTCCATTGGTGGGAAATATGCGACTTTTAAAAAATTCTCTGTGTTCCTTTTTTATTATTATTAACTTAGTCATTATTTTATCTTAATTATTTCTCCAGGATGTCACTTACATCCATCTATCTTCTCTACCACCACCTGTTTTAAGTCTAAAGCTTAATTCCACAACACGTGACAATGTTTATTGTTCTAAATTTATTTCTCAGGCTCAAATCCTTCCTACTGCCATGTCACTAATGGATTTAAACTTTTTATTAAATATTTTTCATTGGGACATTAATTCCAAATTTAAAAAGTGCATATTTATTTATAAAATTTAATAATCCTATCAAATTAAATATTTCGAATTAAATTATTTGTAATCTATTTTACCCACTTTTAAAAAGAAGAAATGAATTTTAAAGAGGTTAAATAATTTATCCAAGGTTACACAGAAAATAAATAATGGATTTGGAATTCACACGTATTTGACTTTCTTCCGAAGATCATGATGTTTGTCAATAACCATATTTGTGGCCCAATATTATTTTCTTTTTGTAATACACTATATATTTTAGAACCCTGAGATAGAGTTCTTACTTATTAGCAAAGCATATGTATAATCACCATTCACAGCACATAAAACTAAAGTTCAGATACGGATTAATTTGCTCACTCACAGAGCAAAAGTGACTTCACCAATTTTAAAATAAGACATATTTAAAAACTTTGCCTCCAGTATATTTTTCTATGAACTTCCACTACATGGACTTTTAAAGTAGTATAAATTAGTACATGATGTCATACAGTTTATAAACATAAAAATGTCAAGAATTAGATAAGAGTTTATGCCATTGAACCAAACGTTTGATATTCCTATTTCAGACTAAATGGAAATAGAACTGTGTTAGTATTTATAAATATATTGATAAATTTCAAACAAGCAAAAAAAAGGTGTCCAACTGTATCAGGTTAGTAATAATAACAATAATAAGTTACTAACAAGAGTGCTCTCACATATATGAGTATTTTCCCAATGTTTCATCATACTGTTTTATTTCACAATTTTTTTTGCATTTTTATACATCATTCTCACAATCATTTTAATTACATATGTTTATTCTTTGTAAGCTACAAAGAATTAACTAGTTATACATAATTCCCTTAAAAAGATGTTTTTATTCGGTAGAGATTAAAATGGAAATCCTCTTTGTACTAAAACAGAGATTATAATAATAAAATAATAATAATAGTGGCATATTAATAATACTACAATACCACCTAAATTTCATAAAATGTAATTATAAATATTTCTGTTTAAATGGGTTAAATTTTAAAACTCTAGTTTTCGGCCATGACTTTTCAGGGCCTAGAATATGGATAACTTTCTGGAGTCTGAAGTGTATAAGTGAAACGCAGTCATACAAGACCAGAGGTATGCCAAAACTATTTTTAAAAGCTATTTTCTAGTGTGTGAATAGGAAAAAGAGTTAACAAATGAAACACATTTCATTTCAAATTGTACTATTTTTTAAAGAAATGTGTTAGTCAATGGGCTCAGATCATTTAACTTTGCTTTTATGAGACTGAATCGGTTGATAAACTTGTTTTTTTTCAGCAAAATATTAATGATTTGATGTTAAAGATATTTTCTTTTAGTAGTGCTTACATAAAAAGAATTCCTTCTTATATGTAAATTTTGGAAAATAAAAGTATACATCAAAGCATTTTGTATGTCTTTTACCACTATTTGCTCTTATAAATATTACCTAATATTCATTCTCTTGGTATGAAGGAAATACACAGGCAAATATATACAAAAGAGCTATATTCGTGATTATTCCCATCAGAGGAAAACATTCACTTCCAGTTGTTTTGCTACAAAGTTCTTTTAAAAAATACCACTGGTAATTCCTTTAAAATATGACTGTACTAACTAAAATCAAATTATATACATTGCACCAGTACCTTTATAGTCTCAGTTTTCATATTTTAAATATAAAGGAGTAAATTCATATTTAACTGTAGGAAATTTAAAAAAAAAACTATCTTGCTTACACTTTCATTTTCTTTTTAAAAGTCCCTTCAAATTGCTACATTTTAGGACTTTGCAAAATCAGTTCATTTATCTTTTAGATTTGGACCAAAATTATAGTGCATGTATTTCCATATAGGACTTCAAATTTTCAAAATTATAACATTACTTTGTAGAACTCCAATGAATTAATATATGTTAAATACTGAGAAACTATACATTCTGTATGAAAATACATGCATCATAGTTTTGATTCAAAAATCAGAAAAGCATATAAAAAATAAATGAACTGACTTTGCAGAGTCCTAAAATATAATGTTATATAACATTGTTGGTAGAAATCCAGTGAATTAATACATGCTAAAATTAAATAAATACATTAAATCCAGTGTATTAATACAATTATTAAAGCATATATACATTAATCAGGAAAGCCAACTTAATCAAAGTGTTTTGGGAATTCACATTATGATTATTGCATTATTTTCCTGAGAACAGTCTATTTATCACCGCATTTGTGATAACGTGTTATATAACAGCAATAGGAAATTAATACACTCTTTTTCTTAGTGTACTGAATACCAAACCCTCCAGGTTTCTTACTATATTCTTGACTGGATCTTTTAATTTCCTTTGCTGGATTCTTCTCCTCTTCTTCACCATTCGATACTGTAATTCCTTTGGGATTTTCCTTAGGCTTGCTTCTCCCTTCTTCATATTAACTCTTCCCACATTTGCAGGGTCCCAAAAACTCTGTCTGTATGCCAGATCATATTGTGTCTGAACTCATGTAATCAATATTCATACGAAAATCCTTCCTGTTCTTATGTATAGCTATAATTAATTTATTTTCATTGTTTACAATATTCTATTGTTTGAAAAGTTTACTATCATTTAGCACTCTTGCTGTGAATGGAGACTGCGAAGAACAATAAATCTTGTTTGTGTGTTTTGGTGCATGCATGCACTTATTCCTGTTGAGTTTATGCCTAGTGATAAAATTGTTAGATCATTAAATACTGATAATCAATTTTACAAAGTGGTTGTACAAAATTACAGTCCCACCAGCTGTGCGTGAGAAAAGTATTAGAGCCAGAATTTCTATTTGCTTCTTATCTCTTCTATTTCTTTGCTGAGACTTTCAAATTTTTCATTGTTTTCAATAGCATTCACAATTGCTCAGTGAATGAAGCATTTTCATGATGGCTGCTTTAAAATCTTCCTCAGACAATTCTTACAGAAATGATTTTGCTGTTGCCATGTCTTGGTTGTCTTTTTCCATACAAATTGAGATTTCCCTAATTCTCGGTATAAAAAAGTAATTTTTGATTGAAATCTGGACGAGTATCGTGTTTTGAGTTTTCAAATGGTATTTACAGTTTCTGTTTTACCTCATGTTTTAAAAAATTTCTGCAGAACAGGAAGAGGGTGTCATCTCACTCCTACCACATGAGGACAGCAGTGCAGGCTCTTCGTTCAGCACCTGTGTCACCTTAGGGGCGAAGGATTCACCTTATTACTGGAGGGCATGCAAGTTCCAGCACTGTACTAGGCTCCTGTGCTAATGTCCACTTTCTGGCAGGTTAAGAGTGCCTGGACATGCTTCCAACAGGCCTTCACTGACCCATGGTGGGGGAGTGGCCTCATCTGAATGTTCTAAGTCATCACTTGGCCTCTTCAGTCAACGCTACAGTGGAAAGGGAGAGCAGGACCTGGTAACTGCTGAGCAGGGAGAATTCCAGGGTGAAAGGGTGTGAGTCTCAACCCCCCCCCCTCAGCATTTCATGGTGTGGGTGAAAGTGAAGCTAGAGTTTTTTTGTTTTTCCAGTGTTTGGCTAGATCAGGGTTGTTATTGTCTAAAAGTTTGTTCATCCTGCTAGACTGCTCCCTTCCCTGGTCCTTTTCCTTGTGGAATATACTATAAAGCATATGTACCTTACAGCCTGGTTTTCCAAAGCCTTGCAGTTTCAAATATTAACCTTGCAGAGGACTGGAAGTTTTCCTCAGGCTATAAAGTTTCTGGTGTAAGATAAAGAATTGTGGCACAGCAAGGTTGCTGGCTTGAGGACAGACCAGTTACAGATTGAAATGTAAAGATACTGGAAAATTTCTGGAGGAAGAAGGAATGTTTGCTATGATCAAGCTTTCGATGGTGGATCACTTAACTGTCTACTGGAATGTCATCTGGTTTGTTTCACTGAAAGTTACCAGCCTATATTGTTAAACTATAATCCCACCTATGTTCTCTTCCTGTAACTTCCTGGTCCGGAAAATAAATGCAGGAAGAGAACCCCAATTCGGGGTTCATTTCCTGAGGAATGGTTGCCTCTCACTTGAGGGTTCCGATAGGAGATTAACCACTTCAGGGTATCTCACTGCTCAGAAGAGATGGGCTCTAAATAATCCTTTGCATCTCTGTCACTCAGGGGAAGAGGAGTTTCAAATCTGTGGGGGGAGAAGCAACACAAAGCAACATTTGCTAGAGCTATTTTTAGGATTTGTTTGTTTGTTTGTTTTGTCTGTGCCCATATCTGGTTGGGTCTGTGGGTCTTGGGCTTCTTCAGCCAGAAGTCTGGAATATAGAAAGCAAAAAGAAAACTCAGATAAATTACCTTTCTGTACTTTCTTTAGTTCTCAAAGTCCCTAGGCAGTTTGTCTTCCTCTCTCCATCTTTCAGAGTCTTCTTCTGTTTATTTTATATATAAATCTATATAAATCCAGGTTTTTAAATTGTGATTAGTCTTTTCCAACCATCTTGAACAGACTCGTACAGAGTGCTTTTATAATCACTGCTTTAATGGATATTTTAACCTAATTTTATCATCTGTGTCATTTATCAATTTTTCAATTGTTTATTTATTCACAGGCATGTGTCACATTTTCTTCCTTCTTTGCATGCCTGATAATTTCTGCTTGGATGCCAAACATTTAGAATTTTATATGGTTGAGTGTTAGATTTTATTTTTTGTCTTAAGAAGTTGTGAGCTTTGGGCCGGCCCAGTGGCGCACTGGAGAGTGCGCTGCTTGGGAGTGTGGTGGCGCTCCCGCCCAGAGTTCGGATCCCATGTGGAGACTGGTTCCCGCTCACTGGCTGAGCTCAGTGCGGGCGCAACACTGAGGGTTGCGATCCCGTTGCCGGTCCCCGGTACGGGTGCGACACCGAGGGTTGTGATCCTGTTACCGGTCAGTAAAAAAGAAAAAAAAAGACAAAAAAAAAAAAAAAAGTTGTGAGCTTTGTTCTATGATACCGTTAAGTTTCTTGAATTCAGTTTAATTCCTTTAAAGGTTGCTTTTAAGCTTTGTTATCAGGAGTCAAAAGTAGCCTTCCTGGCCAGTTCCCTCTTGAGGACTCTTTAGTGCACAGTCTCTTTAGAAATCTCTCTCTCTGGCTTTGGGAATATACAGTTGCTTGTCCTGTGTGACCTCTAGAGATTGTTTTGCTTCTTTGTCCCAGTGGTTTTGTCCCATTATTGGTGGTTTCCTCACACCTTGCTCAGGTCAGTACTAGGCCAGATGTAAGGGGGGCCCTTCACAGGTCTCCTCTTTACTGTTCTGCTACACATGGCCTCCATGAACCCTTGGTCTCCATGAACTGTGAATGCTGTCTCCTCAGCTCTGGGAGCTCCTTTAAATTCCTGTTTTCTGTGTTGCAGCTTGCATATTCCCACCTGGCAAAGCAGAGGACTTTTAGGGCTCATGTTTTCTTTTCCTTTCCTTCACAGGCCAATGTCTTGCATGGCCTCTATTCCCATGCATAAAAGTCTTTTTTTGATATATGTATTTTTCAATTGTGTACTTAGTTCATTAAAAATGGTGCATGTAAGGTTCATTGTAGCCAAGTATGAAAATTACATTTAAAAAATTTTTATTTTGAAATGATTGGATTTAAAAGAAGATGCAAAGACAGCACAGAGAGGTTCTGGTATCCTTCCTGCAGTTTGCATCATACAAACTTAAAGTACAATATTGAAAATAGGAAATTATCATTGGCATAATGTGTGTGTATAGTTCTATGCCACTTTATCCCTTATGTAGGTCCTTGGAATCACCTCTGGATCTGGATACAGAAATGCTTCTCCACTACAAAGTTTTCCTCATGCTACCTTTTTGTAATCACACCCATCCACCCACTCCCCACCATCTCTGTCACTTAGGAATCACTAGTTGATTAGAACCTCTATAATTTTGTCATTTTGAGAATGTTATGTACATGGTAACATGCAGTATGCACACTTTGTTTTTGTTTTTGTTTTGTTCACTCGGCATAGTGCCCAAGTTCAACTATTTATCTAATGAGGGACATTTTACTTGTTTCAAGTTTTTGGCTAGGAATAATTATGTACAGGTTGTGTGCACATTTTTCTAGAATAAATCCCCTAGAGAGATATTGCTGTATTGTGCAATGTGTATGTTCAATATTCAAACAAACAAAGAAAGCCTGACAAACTGTTTACCACAGTGGCTCTACTATTTTACATGTTCATCAGCAATTTTCTCCACATCCTTGCCAGCATTTGTCCCTAATTGTCATTAATTTTTATTTTAGCTTCTCTAATAGGTATGTAATACAGTGGTCTGTATTTTCCATTCCCTAATGCCTACTGATGTTGAACCTCTTTTCATGTGTTTATTTCCTACCCATACATTCTCTTGAAATGTCTTGTTAATTTTTAGTTTGATTTTCTGTTTGCTTGCTGTTGAGTTTGGAGACTTCTTTACATAGTCTAGATATAAGTCCTTTGTCAGATACGTTGCTTGAAAATATTTTCCCCCAGTCTATTGCTTGTCTTTTCAGCCTGTTAAGAAAATATTTTGTAGAATGAACTTTTAGTATCAATTGTGCCCAACGTATTGATTTTTTTTTTTTACTTTATGGATTGTGTTGTTTTTGCCAAAAGTAAGAACTCTTCACTAGGTCCTATGTTTTACATCCAGTTTTCTCCTTTTTTTAAATTAAACTTTCATAGTTTTACCTTTTTAATTTAAGCTCATGATCCATCTTGAGTTAATATTTGAGCAAGTTAGATGGTTTAAGTCAAGGTTCTATTTTTTCCTATGGATACCAATTATTCCAGCACCATTTGTTTAAAAAACTATCCTTCACCTATTTAATTGCTTTTTCATCTTTGTTAAAAGTCAGTTGCCCGTATCTGTGGGAGGCTTTTTCTGCATGATCATGGGAGTTCCAGAATGGGAAGAGAAAGGAAAAGTCATTGAAAATTGAAAACCTATTTGACGAAATAATAATGGAAAACTTGCAGGTACAGGAAGAGACATGGGCCTTCAGATCCAGGAGGCTCAAAGATCCCCAAACAGATTCAATCCCAAAAAGATTCTGTCTGAGCCATATTATAGAGAAACTGGTAAAGCTCAAAGACAGAGAGAATCATAAAAGCAGAAAGATAAAAGCATCAAGTCACCTTTAAGGGAACCCTTATCAGACTAACAGCAGACTTTTCAACAGACAATGGGATGATATTCTCAAAATACTGAAAGAAAAAAAAAACTGCCAGCCAAGAATACTTTACACAGCAAGGTTATCGTTCAGAAATGAGGGTGAAATAGTGTATTTTCCAGTCGAAAAAACCTTCAGGAGTTCATTATAAAATGACTTGCCTTGCAAGAAATCCTCAAGGGAGTACTGCACCTGGTATCTGAAAAACAAGAATCACTACCACGAATACACAAGAAAGAACAACACCACTGTTGTAATAAAAATGCAAATAAGAAAGAGAAAGAAACTAAATCTTATCACCTCAAAAAACCAACAATCAATGAGAAACAATAAAAGGGGAATAAAAGAACAAAAGATTTTTAAGACATCCAAACAAAAATCAGTAAAATACCAGGAGTAATACAATACTTAAAATAACAAACCTAAATGTAAATGAATCAAACTCCCCACTCAAAAGACATAGACTGACTGATTGAATTAAAAAGCTACATCTGACTCTATTGCTGTCTTTAACAGATTTGCCTCACCTGTAAAGACATACACAGACTAATAGTGAAGGGAGGGAGAAAGATAAACCATGCAAATGGAAATCAGAAACAAGCACAGGTAGCTATTCTTATATGAGTTGGACTTTAAACCAAAAACTGTGAAAGGAGACAAAAAAGCCACTATATAATGATAAAGGGATATATCCGCTAAGAAGATATAACTCATATATATTTATACATCTTACAGCAGAGCACCCAATATATAAGGCAAACACCATTAGGCCTAAAGAAAGAGATAGACTCCAATATGATATTAGTATGGGACCTGAACACCCTTCTGTCAGCACTGGATATATCATCTAGGCAACAAATAAACAGAGAAATCAAGTCAGATGTAGCTTTTTAATTCAGTCAGTCAGTCTGTGTCTTTTGAGTGGGGAGTTTGATTTGGATGTCTTAAAAATCTTTTGTTCTTTTATTCCCCTTTTATTGTTTCTTTTTGATATTTGTTGGTTTTTTGAGGTGGTTTGGAAATCTAAAATACACTTTAGGCCAATTGGCCCTGGAAGGTATCTACAGAACATTTCATCCAACAGCTACAGAATATACATTCTTCTCAAATCACATGGATTATTCTGCAGGTTAGATCACATTAGTTCACAAATCAAGTATCAGCAAATTTAAAAAAAATTGAAATCATTTCAAATATTTTTTCAGACTACAATGGATTAAAACTAGCAATCCATAAAAAGCAAAACTCTTGAAACTATACACATACATGGAAATTAAACAATATGATCCTGAATGACCTATGAGTCCAAGAAGAAATTAAACAAAAAGCCAAAAAATTTCTTGAAACTAATGAACATAAAGACACATCATACTAAAACCTGTGGGATACTGCAAAAGCCTTACAAACAGGGAAGTTTACTGAGATAAATACTTACATCAAAAGAACAGGCAGATTTCAGGTAGATTTAAAGCTGCACCTTAAAGAACTAGGAAAACAAGAAAATCCAATCCCAAAAGAAATGGAAGGAAAGAAATAATTAAGATCAAAGGACAACTAAATGAAACAGAGACCTCAAAAATGATACAAAAGATCAGAGAAACAAAAAGTTTTTTCTTTTTTTTTGAGAAGATAAACAAAATGTACAAGCCATTAGCTAGACTAACTAAAAAGTGAGAAGACCCCCAAATAACAAAATCAGAAATGAGAAAGGAGACATTACAACTGATATCACAGAAATATGAAGTACCATTAGAGATTACTATAAACAACTGTATGCCAACAAATTTGAAACCCTGAAGGAAATGGATAGATTTTTTGGACATATACAAATTAAAAAGACTGAACCAAGTAGAAACAGAAAGTCTCAACAAACCAATAAAAAGTAATGAGAATAATCAGCAGTCTCCCAACGAAGAAAATCCCAGGACCAGATGACTTTAGTGCTGAATCCTACCAAATATTTAAAGAGGAATTAATACCAATTTTCTTTGAACTATTCAAAAAAATTGAAACAGAGGCCATTCTCCCAAACTCATTCTATGAGTCGAGCATTATCCTGATACCAAAATCAGATAAAACAAAACAAAATAAAAAATCAGAAACTATATGCCAAATCTCTGATGAACATACATGCAAAAATTCTCAACAAAGTATTAGCAATCAGACTACAACAACACATCAAAAAAAAAACCCCAAAACAAACAAAAAAACACCCCAAAACCCCAAAACTGTATACCATGATCAAGTGAGATTCATCCCAGGGATGCAAGGATGGTTCAACATATGCAATTCAGTAAATGTGGTACACCACATCAACAAAATCAAGGTAAAAAATTATATGATTATCTCAATAGACACATAAAAAAACATTTGACAAAATTCAACATCCCTTCATGTTAAAGACTCTCAGGAAATTAGTGATATAAGGAAAGTATCTCAACACAATATAATCCTTATATTACAAACCCACTGCCAATATCATCCTGAAAGGGGAAAAACTGAAAGCTTTTCCCTTAAGAACAGGAACAAGACAAGGATGCCTACTCCTACCACTCCTATTTAACAAAGTATTGGAAGTACGAGCCAGAGCAATCAGGCAAGAGAAATAAATAAATTTCATCCAGATTGGAAAAGGCAAAGTCAAACTGTCACTGTTTGCAGATGACCTGACCCTACATATAGAAAACCCTGAAGACTCTTCTAAAAACTTCTCAGATATGATAAATAATTTCAGTAAATTTGCAGGGTACAAAATCAACATACAAAAATCAGTAGTGTTTTTATACTCCAATAATGAAATAGCAGAAAAAGAAATCAAGAAAGCATGCCCATTTACAATAGTCATTAAAAAATAATATACCTGTGAATAAACTTATCCAAGAAGATGAGAGATCTCTACAATATGAACTACAAATTGCTGCTGAAATTAAGGAGGACACAAAAGTTGAAAAGATATTTTGTGCACTTGCATTGGAGGAATTAATATTGTAAAAATGTCCACACTACCCAAAGTGATCTACATATTCACTGCAATCCCCATCAAAATACCAATGACATTCTTCAAAGAAACAGAAAAAACAATCCTAACATTCATATGTAACAACAAACTACCCCTTATTGCCAAAGCAATCCTGAGCAAAAGAATAAAGCAGGAAGCATTAAATTACCTGGCTTCAAATTATACTACAAAGCTATCGTAACGGAAACAGCATGGTACTGGCATAAAAACAGACACTTGGACCAATGAAACAGAATAGAGAACCCAGAAATCAACCCACAAACTTATAGCCAACTGATATTTAACAAAGGCAACAGAAGCATACCTTGGAGAAAGTACTGCCTCTTCAGTAAGTGTTGTTGGGAAAACCAGACATCCATATACATAGAAGAATGAAAGGAGGCCTGTACCTCTTGCCATATATCAAAATCAATTCAAAATGGATTAATGACTTGTATGTAACATGCAAAACTATAAAACTACTAAAGGAAGATATAGGGGAGACACTTCAAGGAGTAGGACTGGGCAAAGACTTTATGAATAAGACCCCCAAAAGCACAGGCTACAGCAACAACAACAAAATAAACAAATGGGATTATGACAAACTAAAAATCTTCTGAATAGCATAATAAACAATTAACAGATCAAAAGACAATGTAAAGAATGAGAGAAAATATTTACGAACTATGCATCCAAACATGGGATTAATATTGAGAATATACAAAGAACTTAAACAACTTAACAGTACAAAACATATAATCCAATTAAAAAATGGGCAAAGGAGCTGAACAGGCATTTCTCAAAGGAAGATACACAAATAGCCAACAGACACATGAAAAAATGCTCAACATCACTAAGCATCAGGGAAATGCAATCAAAACCACACAGATATCATCTCATGCCAGTTAGGCTGGCCATTAACAAAAAGACAGAGAATAACAAATGCTGGTGATGATGCAGAGAAAGGGGAACGCTTCTACTTGTTAGTATGTCTGTAAATTGGGGCAGCGTTTATGGAAAACAGTATGGAGATTCCTCTAACAACTGTAGATAGAACTTCTGTACAATCCAGCAATCCCACTACTGGGTATATACCAAAGGAATGGAAGTCATCATGTTGAAGGTGTACTCTGATGTTTGTTGCAGCTCTATTTACAATTGCCAAGCTATGGAACCAACCCAAATGTCCACCAATGGATGATTGGATAAGAAAAATGTGGTCTATATGCACAATGGAATACTACTCTGCCATAAAAAGGAATAAAATACTGCCATTTGCAGGAAAATAGATGAACTCAGAGAAAATCATGTTAAGTAAAATAAGCCAAGCACAGAAATAAATACCATGTGTGTTCACTCTTAAGTGGGAGCTAAAAACAAAACATATATTGTGTAATGATAAATACAGAAAAAAATCACCCATGATTTTTTCAGTAATAGCCATCATTAATAGTTTTATGTGTATTATTATAGGTAGAATTTTCTACCTGGCTACCTCATTTATCTATCTATACACAGTTTTTGTAAAAACAGGATGATTTTCTACATACTGTAAATGTCTACAAGAAGAATTTCTGGATAAATTTATATTAAATGTTTAAAAGATTTTGAAAAAAAATAGAAATGTAGAATTTTCTACCTGGCTACCTCATTTATCTATCTATACACAGTTTTTGTAAAAACAGGATAATTTTCTACATACTGTAAATGTCTACAAGAAGAATTTCTGGATAAATTTATATTAAATGTTTAAAAGATTTTGAAAAAAATAGAAATACACTTGATTTTTTGGTATTAGGTTCTACCTTATAAGCTTATTAAATTTACTGTTAATTTTATAAAGGTTTTTACACAAAATTTGTTAGGATTTTCTTAATATGTAAGTATGTCACATATGAATTAAAAACAATTTAATCTTTGCTTTCTATACCTTATGCCTTTTGTTACTTTTTCTTATATTCTTATTCTCAAAACAACGTTGAATAGAAGCATTGAGAGCAGAAATCCTTGCTTTAGTTTTATAACTTACAAAAAACATTCAATAGATCATCATTTATCATATTAGCTGGAGGTATTTTTAGAAGCTTTTTATCATGTAGAATAATTTCCCTTTTATACCTAACATTCTGAGAATTATTCTTATGAATCAGTGTTAAATTTTTTCAAGTGCTTGTTCTGTGTGTGTCAAAATAGTCATATGATTCTTCTCCTTTATTCTATTAAGGGAATGAACATAAATTTATTGATTTGTGAATGTTAAACTAGTTGTATTCCTGGGATAAATTTTACTTGATTGTGATCTATTATTATTACTGTTTTGATATTGCTGTATTATATTTGTTAATTCTTTGTCGAGCTTTTATATGTCTATGCTCATGAAGGATATTATTATTGTGCAATTTTTTTCTCTTTCATGTTTAAGTATCTGAGCTATGATGGTCTTATAGAATGAGTTTGGAACTCTTACCTCCTCTGTTTTTGTTACATAATAGAATAGCACTTTCTTCTACAGAGTGGTTCTTAATCCTATGGCATAACCTTTTTTGTGTCTCATAAATGCCAGCAATGTTAACAAGGTATCTTTGCCCTCACTTCACTAGAATCCAGTTTCTTGGCACTTTGCAGCCTCTAGGAACTCTATTTTCCTCTCTGAGTCACAGAAAATTGTTCTTTGCTGAGCCTCACGACCTCACATTCTGCTTATCTGCAGCCAGTTCTTATCCCAGAGCCCACAGGAACCACCATACATACTTCTGGGCTCCCCTTTTCCTGTGGTCACTTCTCCCTAGTCCCCTCATTGCTGTTCCTCCCTCACCAGCAGGGCCAGCTAAATAATTTGTAGGGCCCAATACAAAATGATATGCAAGATCCCTTGTTCAGAAACATGAAGAAAATGCCATTAAAGGTACTAAAATATAAAGCTTTTTACTTTCCTCAGTGGTGTCACAATTTTTTAATTTACTGTTATTCTTAAAAAATATTTAATTATTAGCATTTATTTTACTGTACCTTGGTATTGTGAAAAGTCAGTTTTAAAAAGAAACATAAGAGCATTTCTGTCATATGTGGAATCACTGGAATAACACAATTTGGATTTCATAGCTCATAGGCACATGTGTAAATTATCTAGCCAGAACTGTGGAAACACTGCACAAAACAAACTCAACGTTTTAGAAAATTGTGCTTATTCATCATGCATATTCTGTTGACACTCTCTAACTCTGGGTTACTGATGAGTTGGAAAGGAACTATGTATTGGCCACCCTTTCGCTTTACTTCTATGTTATTTTCAGCAGAGGTGTTTGGTTAAACATGGAAGTAACGTGAGTAAGAAAGGACGAGATAGGGTTCCTTAAGATGCCATTGCCTTCTTTTTGTGTTTTCAGCAGGTTCTAGTTGTAACAAAAATCCTGACCTCTCTGGCTGTCAGCTTCCCTGCCTTCTCAGTCATAATGTGACACATTCACCGTGCATTTAATTGGGTTTTCACTGAACTTCATGCATGGAAGCCAACCAGAAATCTGTGCTCATAATGGTCTCTGACACTATGTGTGAACAGGACAGCAGGAAGAGCTGACATGCATATCGCAAGTCTCTGCTCTGCTTACGTATGTTGGGACTCATAAAGCAACACCCCAAAGTAGAGGACTCAGAAGCAGCCCTCCTGTCCCTCAGCCTCCTTCTCCCCGGAGGCAGCCCTAGAAACTGCAGTCCCTCTCCCAAGGGCAGGCCACCAAAACCCCTTATAACCAAAGCCCCCCATAAAGCCTAAAAATATGCTGTAATATTCCCCAACCCCCTTCTGTCTTGGAAACAGCCATAAAGAAATTCTGTGACCTATGTTGACTGATTGTCTGTCATAAGACCCCCATTCCAGAAAGAGTCCTGCCTCATACTCTGGAGAAATGAAAACTACACAGGAGACCAGGAAGAATCTGAACAGACAGGCCTTGCTGTGTTTCCCACTCAGTCTATTAGCATTAGGTCATGTTTTCCTTGTCTAATCACATTTCTACACAGCTGTCCCTGCCTTATAGAACCTAAGAATAAATATGTACATTTTTCCCTATGTCTTTGTGTCTTCATTTTGAAAGCTCTCATGTCAGGAATAACTATGATTAGATAAATTTGTTTTGCTGTTTTTCCTATTAATCTGGGTTTGTCCGTTGATTTTTCAGTGAGCCTTCCGAGGACAAAAGTGGAAGTCTTCTCTTGGCCCCTACACATATGGGCTCCATTGTCCCATTGGACTTTGATTACAAAACACAAGTTCAAAGATAAAAGTATTGAGAATTTCAGGGTGGCAGCAGGATAAAACCAAGTGTGGTGCCCCCCTGAGTGTGGGTCCTATGTGGCTACACAGGTTCACAGACCACAGAGCTGGTCCTTTCCCAGTTCCTGCAACCTTGGACATCTGCATTTTGGTCTCTGCCTCCCCTCCTGGCTGTGGCGGGGCACTTACCACAGGCAGAGAGCCAGGGTTTATGTGGGTGTTTCCTTGTGTATTTCCCTTCTCTCAGGGTTAACAGCCCTCTAAGAGCTGTTTACCTAGTACCTGAAAAAGTTTGATTCGTATTTCTTTTTTCCAGTTTTATGCTTATTTAAAGAAATATGAGAAGTCTTGCACCAACCAGCTACTCTCATGGATGAACATGGAAGTTGAATTAACATTTTTAGAACTTTGCATGCATATTCTTAGCTGTGATGTTTATTGAGTGGATAGTAGTGATTATTACATAATTAAAACCACTTGAAATTTCTTATTTAATTCATAGTGAATTGTATTAAACAAAGCTTCATGTCCTTATGTTAACCAAGTTTGATACATTTGTTTCTGAGCATAGTTTTTTTTTCTAGAACTGTACTTTAATTGTGAATCAATGCTCTGAAAGAGTTTGATTGTAATCTAGTGTGACGGCTGCTCAATTGGTTTCACATACTGCTTCCACCTTCCTGTTGATATTAAGTGTAATTAAACACAGGCGAAAGAGACAAAGTGTACTATGTGTAATAAGCCTCTAGACTTGAACTGAAAGAATCTTATTCAGTGTAGGATGTTTTGATTTGTTTAATGAACAACTAATTTGTTGCCTATATAAGCTTACATTTCTGGTGTATGAACCAAGGACGTTTGGTGAAGTGGTCTTTATGCTTCTAAACAATTCTTACATTCACTATGTGATATATAAAAGACCATATTGTGATATTTTAATATTTTAATTATTCTTTATCCTCCAATATTTAATTTATTCTGCAATAAATTTAGATGATTATTGCCATAGTTATGTTTATTCAAGACTGTAATAAGGTAAGAAGGTGAATGATGTCTAAGCACGTAAATTTTACATAATTTAATTGGAGGTAACTTAAGTAGTCAGTTGGATTACAATTATTAAATTACGTCCTGGTGCTCTGTAAATTTTTAATAATTGGGAATTAAAGGATGAGGAAAGGAAAAAATAATGAGATTTAATTAAAACAACTCTTATTCAAAAGAACACATATAATAATTTCCTCCACCCTACCTCTGTCATTAACCGAAAATTACATAGAAAGAATTATTTTCTTCTCTCTGATTAACTGCAATATTTTATTCTACTGTTGCTAGGATACAATAGATTTAAATCTCTTTAATGTTTTATATAAAATAACTAAAATGTATTTATCTCAATAGGAGTATATCTGTGGCAGTCTCTCAAATCAGTTTGCTATACTCTCTACATAAAAGACATTTTTAACTTCGATATGCATAAGGATTAATAAATGTATTTATCTCAATAGGAGTATATCTGTGGCAGTCTCTCAAATCAGTTTGCTATACTCTACATAAAAGACATTTTTAACTTCGATATGCATAAGGATTAATATAATTCTGTTTCTAGAAGAGACAGAGCTTAAAATTTTTGTAATATAAATGTGCTTTAAAAATCTTCTTTAATTTTAATTTTTTCTTAAAATTTCAAAGGCACATTTGTTTAATAATTTTATTCAGAAGAAAATATCTAAAAAAATATATTTCTATCTGGGTTCAGAGATTTACTTCCTAAATATGCTTAATACTTTATTTAGTATGTTGCATTATTAAAATTACTTTTTCTGCTGTATAACGTTTCTTCCTTAATTGGATATTTAAATTCATTTATTGCCCCTTTTTGATGTAAATTTGTATAAAATAATAGACTGGCTTCTTATAAGCTTAAGTAAGTTGCTCATTATTATTCACAAATCCATTTAATTTAGAATGTATTACTTCAGGATTTTTTTTTAGGGTGTTTACTGAAAGGAAATATTTTCTTGGCATGCAATATTGGGTATGCTCCCAGTTTGATGTTCTTCTGGAAGATAAATAATCTGGTAAAAAATAGAGATCGATATATATCATTTTTAATGATAGTAACACATCAGGCCCTGCAGGAGATACATGCTATTGCCCATGGCTGTGATATCTGTGGTGTACACATTAGCATTATTTTTTGTATTACATATAATTTTTTAATAAATGTATAACCAAATAAAGGATTTTTGTTTTTGTTGTTGTTGGTGGTGGTGGTGTTTGTGTGTGTTCTTTTATTTTTAAAACAAGTGGAAGAGTATCTAGCACAAAGTAAGTACAAAATTAATGTGTCAATGAATGTAAAATTATAAATAGATGATAACCTATTGCATCCAACAATTTTTTGAAACTAGGAAAGACTAAATTACTTTTTAAAAATAATTGTTTCTAACCATTCTCTCTCATTTCCACCACAGTATTAAAGGCTTTTTCATAAACACATCATTAGACAAATTTTGTGGAGCTTCTTTTAAGTTTTAAACTATTGTGAAGTCATTGGGAAACATGGTAGAGTGATGATTGCCAATTTTAGCACAGAAGTTTGAAGATGGTACATCTTTTTGTTTCCCACTTGCCAGCATGTTTACTGGTAAGACATATTAATGTTTGTCTTTATAATCATTTTAAATGGATCCCGCCCACAAATGAATTTTTCTGTTATTTATAAAAAATATCCTTTACTATAAACAATTAAATATAGGGTTTGGAAACTCCTTAGCAGCAAATGTGTGCCTACTAACATAAGCACTCCGAACAAGACAAGACAGGAATGTTCACACATGCTTGATTGACACATCACTATGGTGACAGTGAGGCCCTTAAGAAAAGAAAAAAAAAAAAATTGTTTTTCTAAAAACATTACCCCCTTCAATGGTTTTATATATATATATACATATATATATATATATACACACACACACACATATATATACGTATATATATGTATATATATGTATATACATGTATATGTACGTATATATATGTATATACATATATATACACACGACAAATTTTGTGGAGCTTCTTTTAAGTTTTAAACTATTGTGAAGTCATTGGGAAACATGGTAGAGTGATGATTGCCAATTTTAGCACAGAAGTTTGAAGATGGTACATCTTTTTGTTTCCCACTTGCCAGCATGTTTACTGGTAAGACATATTAATGTTTGTCTTTATAATCATTTTAAATGGATCCCGCCCACAAATGAATTTTTCTGTTATTTATAAAAAATATCCTTTACTATAAACAATTAAATATAGGGTTTGGAAACTCCTTAGCAGCAAATGTGTGCCTACTAACATAAGCACTCCGAACAAGACAAGACAGGAATGTTCACACATGCCTGATTGACACATCACTATGGTGACAGTGAGGCCCTTAAGAAAAGAAAAAAAAATAATTGTTTTTCTAAAAACATTACCCCCTTCAATGGTTTCTACATTACCCTTTTTAGATGTTGACAAAAAGGAAATGGAAAAAAAAAATAGAACCTTTCAGGGGAAAACCAACATTTGGAAGTACAATGGATTGAGAGTCAGTGTCCCAGGAATAAAACCAGTATTTGATCAAAATGTTTTCTCTATCCACGAAGTACCAGGACACCATAACATAGTGCCAGTAATATTTGTGAATAGTCGTGTATTGAGGAAAGCTTTTCCTTTCATTCTTCTCCATTTTGAATGAGAGTGTTGATCATGTTTATTGAGTTGTGGAAGGCAGATAATATATTCTGGTCATGTGTATCAACACCAGATTTGGACACGATGTAGATCGTGTATTGTAGACACTGTGTCTGATGCCCAAAGTGCCTTGGGTAATTTTGGGGAAGGGATTGAGTACATTTTGAGTATCTGAGGGAAATATATATTCATGACCACCAAAATGAGTTGGAATATTGTTCTCAATAATTCTTCTCTCTATATATAGTGAAGCTATATCTCCAAGCTTTTGCAGTCCCTCAAAGTAAGCATCTTCATCCCGTGGACCTTGAAATTTTTTCATGCAACTTAATGAGAGTAAAACTTCCAGTTCTGAACAGTCTTTAAAAGGTAGTAGAAGTTTCTATCCACATCTTTTGCATGAGCAATAAGAATAGCACGTCCTGCAGGAGCACCTACTCCTTTACTTTGTGGCTTGGGATGAAAAAACTGAGCAGCAAATCTGAAACTGAGGCCATATGAGCCCAAATGAGCCCAGCAAAGTTCAGCTGAGTCTATCCTGCAGCACTGCAATAGAAAACACTGACATTCTAAGATTGCTTGTTGTTACAGCAAAAAGATAACAAACATGGTCAAGGTTGGCAAGTAAGAAATAATCATCAATTAACAGAAAGGATATGATTATAGGATACATTGGATCAAGCAAGTTTGCTATCTTTCTATGACAGAGTGGCCAGCATACAGGAATACTGACTTTCAACATGCACTATGCATTAGTTTGCTTGGGTCACAATGAAGTGTCAACCCAAAGTGGGTTTCTTAAAACAACAGAAATGTATTTTCTCACAATCTAAAAGTGAGAAGTCTGAGATCCATATGTGGTCAGGGCCATGCTGTCTTTAATAGCTGTAGGGGAATACTTCTTTGCCTCTGTATAGCTTCTGGGGGTTTGCTGGCAGTCTGTGACATTCCTTGGCTTGGAGCTGCATCATGACAATCTTTTGTGTCCACATGGAGTTCTCCCTGTGTGTCTTCACATAGTCTTTCCTCTACACATGTCTGTCTCTGTGTCTGAAGTCTTCTTTTTATACCAGTCATATTGGATTAGCACCCACCCTAACTACCTTATTTTAATTTAATTCCTGTCTAATGACCCTATCTTCACGTAAGGTCACATTCTGACGTGTCTTCTCTCCCAGAGCGACAGAGACACAAAAGATTACTAAAAGCCCATTTCTCCTGAGCAATGAGAAGCCCCGAAGGGGTTAATTTCCAGGAACCCCTCAAGAGAGAGGCATTCCTTAGAAAATTAACACCAGACTAGGGTTTTCTGTCAGTTTTTATTCTCCAGGCAGGAAATTTACAGAAAAGGAAAGTAGGTGGTTACAAAGAGAACAGTAAGATAATTGTCATGGCAACAATCATTAGGTTTGGCAGCACCAAGGACATCTGCCCTTGGAGCCAGCAATTTTGCTGTGTTACAATTCTTTATCTTCAACAGAGACTTTAGCCCTGGGAAAGTTTCCTGTCTTTCACAAGCTTAACATTTCTATGTGTAATTCTAAAAAGTTAGGCTATACCTGAAACTACAGGGCCTTGGAAGCTAGGCCCTATGAAAAACGTTTGCTTTATTAATGTTAGTATATTCCAGACTGAGGTACTGAAGAATTAGGATTTCAACATATTTTTCAGGAGGAGAAGGTAATACAATTCAATTCATAAAAACTACTATGTGGATTGACACTGTTAATTATTTTAATTGAAAGTCATGATTTATACCAGCAGCAGATATAAATATTCTTTGTGCTATAGATCCCTCAAATATATAAGCAAATCTGCTTTGCATGTAAGGATCTTAATGGAACTCCCTGATAAACACCAGGTCAAAATCTCCTTTACTTTTTTCTTTATATTCTCTGTCAATACATGTAGATTAAATATTGGTGTGTTACATGAATATGTTTGTTGCTGAAATGAAATTGGAACTTTGAAATGCCTTCTGATCCTGTATCTTTAAAATTCTGTCCATTTACTTATAAAATTTTCATGTTGTGCTATTCATAACTCTTCTTTGGTCTCTTTCAAAAATGACTAGACCTACATTATTCTAAGACTCTTGGTAAGTAATGCTATTTTTAAAAATGGTGAGTGACGTGCTGATTTATGTTAATGTATACATTTATATTTAAAGTCTCTGTTTTAAACATAAGGAGAGAAGTAAAAAAAGAATTAGATTTTGTTTCTAGAAAAACTACATCTTTGTCCTTGGGAAAGTCATATTAAATCATTTCTTTGATTTGTCTGCTTTGTACCTTTCTTACAATCAAGGACATTTCAATATCATCTGTTGTTTTGTGCATTACTTTGTGTTGAAACCACAATAAAATTTGATAGTACTTGGAATAAAAAGTAAGTATATGCCTTCCCAAGTGACTTACTTCCTTTAGAAAGGAATGTACTATAAGTACTGTTTTTCCCTGACTGCCATGTTTCTCCATCTCCATCACCACTTCAATCTAACTATACCTGACAAAATTCTACAGACATTAAATTTGTATACAAATTCTGCCTTATTATAAAAAATCCTTACAATTAGTTTTATTGACCTAAGATTCCTACGATCTCCTTTGTTACTATTATAGCATGTATTTTTGTTTTATTCAATATTTATACTTTTATCTATATACTAAAGCAAAATCCTAAAAGAAATGTTGATATCCTGTGATGATTTCCTGTACCCCCTAGACAGTTATTGACCTAAGATTCCTACGATCTCCTTTGTTACTATTATAGCATGTATTTTTGTTTTATTAAATATTTATACTTTTATCTATATACTAAAGCAAAATCCTAAAAGAAATGTTGATATCCTGTGATGATTTCCTGTACCCCCTAGACAGTGCTTTATGTAGTAGCTTCTCAGCAAACATTTTTAATTTGAACAGGAACTTGAATTACTTATATCCATTTTAGTTCCCAGTCTTGTCAGCCAATGAATCACATTGGTCATGTTAAGCTACAGGTAATTAAAATGCAAATTGGCTTAAAACACAAAATAGATTTATTAGCTTATGAAACTATACAGTTTGTATGTAGAATCATGAAGAGGCAGAAATTTATAATGTTCTAACCCCATTTCTCATGCAATCATCCTGGCTCTGCCCTGCTCTAAATAGTTTTAGTTTCACACTGTGGCAAGTTTGAGATTGACACGTGGACCTTGATCTATGCAGAGGAATAGAGACCGTCTCTGATGGTAGGATCAAAGCACAGGAAATTTCCTTGCTAAAAGATCCAGAATTCCTTGAAATATATTGGCCACAGATGGGTAAAATGCCTAAGTTCATCTTAACTGTGAAAGTGGATAGCATGTGATTATTCACTTAGGCCTGGATCACTGACCCTTTTGCAGACAAGGGCATAAAATACCCTTAGTCATTGGCCACACATGTGGATTTAGGAAAGTGGTCAACTTCTGTCTTAGTTTATTTAGTGTTGCTATAAGAGAATACCCGAGACTGGGTAATTTACAAGGCAAAGAGGTTTTCTGGCTCACTGGACAGCCCAAAATTGGGCAGCTGCACCTGCTGAGGGCCTCATGATGCTTCCACTCATGTTTGAAGCTAGAAGAGGAACATGTGTGTGCAAGGAGACCACAAAATGGCATAAAGAATGAATGGAGACAAAGCAAAAGAGAGAAAACTGAGGGAGCCAAATTCTTTTTAACAACCTGCTTCTGTGGGAACTACTGTGAAAGAGAGATCTCACTCACCCCCATGAGAGGGTATTAATTTATTCATGAGGGATCCACCCCCATGACCCAAACACCTCCCAGTAGGCCTCACCTCTGAATGCCACCACGCTGAGGATCAAATTTCAGCATGAGTTTTGGTGGTACAAACACATCCAAACCATGGCAACTTACCTTGAGGCAATGGGGCTGTAGAGAAAAAGCAAAACCAAACCAAACAAAACCGGTTGCTGATTAGGAGAGAGAGACTGTGTAGGTTAGCCTGCACCACACCAAATCCAGCCCACCTTCCTTGCCTGACTACCCTGGGGCTGAAAGTTACAATATGCTCCCTCCCAGGCAAAGTTCTTTGATGATATATGAGCAGAGGTCTTCACTGCTTTACCTCCTGTTTTTCTCATTAATATTACATATATATATTTTCTGTGAGGACCCCCTTGCAACAATCATCCTGTGACCAGGAGGGATAAGTCAATAAGATCACAGAGATGAAAAACTGATATCACTGAGCCCCTGAAACAACTTCAGTAGCTGCCCACCTTGGATTCCTTATTATGTAAGAAAAACAAAACTCAGTTTAAGTCAGTGAAATTGGATTTTCTGTTACTATCAGGTGAAAGTATAACTAAATAATATGGTGGGAAAGTAACAATTTTCACTCCAGCAAACATAGAAAGAGGTGTGAAATCTGAAAATTGAGGTGAATATTAGACCTGGTTCTGCCTTTGACAAGTTACAAGATGTTCAAATGAGAATTTCTTTGCACTTTAATCTTACCATTTATAAAGTGAGTTCTGTTAAAATACAAGGTATCTGACATCTAAAATCCTTGCCTGCTCAAAAATTCTAGGAATTTATAATAATCCTATAAAAGTCTTATGTAGTTGGAATAATTCATTATTTTTCAAATCTTTTAAAAAGTCTTAAAAAATTTTTTTAAAGATTTTTAATATCTCTGAAGAAGAATAGTTACCACTTAATAATTGAGCAATATTGTCTGCTCTCTTATGGTGTGACATAATTGTCACAGTGACCATCAGATTCCAGCACATAGAGACAAGGAGTGCTAGGATTCCCTTCCACGTGAGCCTACACTGGCTTTGAGAGCCTTGCTTATAAATCACTCCTTCTGAGGTGTTTGGAAACAGACCATTTCTCCTCTCTTCTCTACAGTACTCCAGCAAACATAGAAAGAGGTGTGAAATCTGAAAATTGAGGTGAATATTAGACCTGGTTTTGCCTTTGACAAGTTACCAGATGTTCAAGTGAGAATTTCTTTGCACTTTAATCTTACCATTTATAAAGTGAGTTCTGTTAAAATACAAGGTATCTGACATCTAAAATCCTCGCCTGCTCAAAAATTCTAGGAATTTATAATAATCCTATAAAAATCTTATGTAGTTGGAATAATTCATTATTTTTCAAATCTTTTAAAAAGTCTTAAAAAATTTTTTTAAAGATTTTTAATATCTCTGAAGAAGAATAGTTACCACTTAATAATTGAGCAATATTGTCTGCTCTCTTATGGTGTGACATAATTGTCACAGTGACCATCAGATTCCAGCACATAGAGACAAGGAGTGCTAGGATTCCCTTCCACGTGAGCCTATACTGGCTTTGAGAGCCTTGCTTATAAATCACTCCTTCTGAGGTGTTTGGAAACAGACCATTTCTCCTCTCTTCTCTACAGTATTTTTTTAAATGTATTTCAAAGTTCTCTTCACTGCATCTCTTTAAGAGAGTGGCTATCATCATTGAAAAGAATCCCCAAGACACTTCTGAAGGGTCTTTAAATGAAAAACCTACTTTCATGATAACAATAGAATGTTACTTGTCTTTTCCATCGTGTTAACATGTGTGCTAGTGGTGCATAAACGATGGTGGGTAAAGCCTCTGCCCATTGGCATGGACTTGTGCAAGGACAGCAAACTACACAGACAGCCACTATATCCTTCACTGCCACATGACTATAGAAAAAAAAAAGCCAGTTCCACTATAAAACATCCTTGATGATTCAGTACAAAGCATTAACCTTATTAAATCACAACCCTCGTGTGCACACATTTTTAGTTCTCAGTGAGATGACACAAGAAGTAAACATAAGCTCCTCTGCTGCTGCTACAATCTGCAGTATGATGTCAGTGGGCTCTAAAAAAAGGCAGTCTCTGGATGGCTTGAGTCGTGAGCTGAATTAATCACTTTTTTCATGGAACATCATTTTCACTGGAAAGAACAAGTGACAGGCAAACTGATGTTATGTAGATTCGGATACTTGGCAGATATTTTCACAAAAATGGAAAAAAGTGAGTTTGTCTCTTCAAGGAAATTCAATGACAGCTTTGTTTGTTATTTTTTTGTGATTGCTTATGGTTATTTATTTATTTGTTTATTTTGACAAATTTGGCATTTTACTAAGAGATAAAATTTTGGAAAACTGTGTCCTCCACCATAAGCTAGAAAGCTTTCTGAAGAACTGCTCATGAGTTTCTGAGTCAAAGTACAACTGAAACCCCATCCTGTAAAACAGCTTGAGGGACCTGTCCCAAGCAAATCCACCCCTGAGTCTTTGAGCCTCGCATACCCATGCCCCCACATGAGAATCACCTCAGTTGATCTACTCCTGGCAAGCCAACTGCTAACTTGTTGAGCCAATATGGGTACACATTCCTAGTCAGAGAATCAATACTCTGACTCTGTCACCAGCATGCCAGTCCCAGAGCTGCTATACCCTCAGCCTGAGAATCAGCTAGGCAGTCCCATCACCAATGGAGCACCTCCTGAGCCAGTTGAACCACAATGTGGACCAGCCCAGCATGCCTACCCTCAGCAAAGCTGTACAACCAACACCCAAAACACCCCCACCCCACCCCCGACCAAGGCTACTGAGGCACTCACAGACATAGTGTGGATTTTAGCTGAAAAAACTGCATTAATTCTACCTTACTATGTCCATTCAGAGAAAAGACCATGTACCCTACCTGACTGATACCCTAAAAAACATCTGCAGATGAAAGTCTTTCCCCATGCAAGCTACTCTGCAAAATTCAAAGAGGTGACACCAGATGCATAGATATTGATACAGGGAAACAAGAAACATGACCCACCAAAGAAACAGAATAATACCCCAGTAACCAATAGCAAAGCATCAAAAATGCACAATTTGCCAAAAAAGAAATTTAAATTAATAGTCTTAAAGAAACTCACTGAGATGCAAGAGAATAAAAAAAGAAAATTCAGTGAAATCAGAAAAAAATATTCATCATCTGGATGAGAAATCCAACAGAGAAAAGAATTATACGGAAATACTAAACTGAAGAATTCATTTAATGAATTAAAAAATACATCTGAGAGCTTTGACAATAAACTAGATCAAGCAGAAGAAAGAATTTATTAACTTGAGAATGGGAGTTCTGAAATATCCCAGACAGATGAAAAAAGAAAGAATAAAAGAGAATAAAGACTACAGATTTTTGGGAAACCATTAATGAAAACACATATTCAAATTATGGTTGTTTCAAAAGTATGAGAGTGAAAAAAAAAAACTCATCTAAAACCTATTTAATGAAACAATAGCTGAAAACTTCCAAAGTTTTGGAAGAGATAAAGACATTCAGATTAAAAACTAAATGAATAAATCCTCTCTGAAACACATCATAGTCAAAGTGTCAAAGTCAAAAACAAAGAGAGAAATGTAAAAACAGTAAGAGAGATACATTAAGTCACATCTAAGGGAATTCCCATTAGAATAATAGCAGAATTCTCCACAGAAACCTTAGGGGCCAGCAGAAAATGAGATAATCTATTCAAAGTGCTGAAAGAAAAAAATTGCCAGCCAAAAATACTATACCCAGAAAAACTATACTTCAAAAATGAAGGAGACATAAAAATTTTCTAAATTAAAAACTGAGAAAATTTATTACCACTAGACTAGCCTTATAAAAAATACTTAGGGGAGTCCTGTATCTCGAAGCAAAACAATAATAACTACCATCATGAAAACATATAAAAAATATAAGACTCACTGGCAGATACATAAATGA
>NW_007737963.1:15310-16453 GCF_000696425.1 Galeopterus variegatus | reverse complement strand
ATTAAATACCCCAACTAAAAGGCAGAGGCTGAGTGAATGAGCAATAATATTTTTAAAAGATTCAACTATATGCTGTATAGAAGAAACTCATTTCACCTATAAAGACAGATATTGGCTGAAAGTGAACTGATGGAAAAAAGAATTCCACACAAATGGACATCAAAAGTGAGCAGAAGTAGCTATATTTATATCAGATAGTGCAGACTGAAAATCAAAAACTATAATAAGAGACAAAGAATGACATAAAATAATAAAGGGATCAATTCAGCAAGAGGATGTAACATTGGAAATATATATATGCACCCAACACTGGAAACCACATATATAATGCAAATATTAGATCTAAAAGGAGATAGACACCACTACAATAATGTTTGGAGATTTCAGCACCCCACTCTCAGTATTGGACAGATCATCTAGCCAGAAAATGAAAAAAGAAACATCAACTTTAAACTGCCATATAGACCAAATGGACCTAACAGACATTTACAGAATATTTTATCTAACACCCACAGGATATACATTCTTTTCATCTGCACACAAAATATTATCCAGGATTTACTATATGTTAGACAACAAAATAAGTCTAAACAAGTTTAAAAATCAAAATTATACTAAGTATTTTTTCTTACCACATTAGAATAAAACTACAAATCAATAATAAGAGAAACTCTGGAAACTATACAAATGCATGGAAATTAAGTAACACATTTCTGAATGATGAATGAGTCACAGAAGTAATTAAAAAGTAAATCAAACAATTTATTGAAACAAATAAAGTTAAAAATCCAGCAGACCTCTTATTATTACAATAAACATCTATCTCAAAAAAGTAGAAAGGCTTCATATTAACAGCCTATCAGTGAACCTGAAGGAACTAGAAAAACAAGAACAAACTGAACCATAAATAAGTAGAAGGGAAACTATAAAAATGAGAGCAGAAATAAATAAAATGAAGACTAAAAAACAACACAAAAGATTAATGAAATCCCCCCAAAATGACACAAAAGATCAGTGAAACAAAAACTTTGTTCTTCAAAAAGATAAAATTGATGAACAATTAGTTGCTAACCAAGAAAAAAATAATGAAAAGATACATATAAACAAAATCAGAAATGAAAAGGAGACAAACTGATACCATGA
>NW_007737963.1:12786-13898 GCF_000696425.1 Galeopterus variegatus | reverse complement strand
CCCACCATCACTATTCTTATTCAACATAGTACTGCAAGTCCTGGTCAGAAAAATCAGGGAAGAGAAAGAATTAAAGGGCATTCAAAATTGAAAAGGAGGAAGTCAAATTGTTCCTGTTTGCAGACACAATTTTATATATGGGAAAACCTAAAGACATCTCCAAAAAACTCCTAGAAATGATAAACAAATTTAGTAAAACCAAAGGATAACAAATCAACATACAAAATTTAGTAGTGTTTGTATACACCGACAACAAACTAATGACAATAACAAAAAAAAATTAAGAAAACAATCCCATTTATAATAGTGACAGAAAAAATAAAAAATAATAAACCTAGGAATTAATTTAATCAGGGAGGTTAAAGATCACTACAAGAAAAACTACAAAAACTGATGAAATAATTGAAGAGGACAATGAAGAGATGTACCATATTCATGAACTGGAAAAATCATCATCATTAAAATAACCATACTACCCAAAGTGATCTACTGGTTTAATGCAATTCCTATCAAACTACCAATGACATTTTTTAAAGAAATAGAAAAACAATCCAAAAATTGTATGAAACCACAAAAGAAGCCAAAGCAATTCTGAGCAAAAAGAATAAAGCTGGAGGCATGACATTACCTGACTTCAAAATACACTACAAAGCTATAGTAACCAACACATCATAGTACTTGCACAAAGCAGGCACAAAGACCAAGAGGACAGAATTTTACAAATCTAGATGTAAATCTACATATCTACAGATAACTGATTTTCAACAAAATTGACAAAAACTTACATTGTGGAAAGGGCAGTCTCTTCAATAAATGGTGCCGGGAAAAGTGGATATCCATGTGCAGAAAAATAAAACTACACCCCTATTTCTCACCATTTACAAAAAATCAAAACTCAAAATAAATTAAAGAATTAAATTTAAGACTGAAACTGTAAAACTAATAGAAGAAAACATAGTGGAAATGATTCAGGACATTGGACTTGGCAAAGATTTCATAAATAAGACCTAAAAAGCACAAGAAATAAAAGCAAAAATAGCAAATGAGATTACCTCAAACTAAAAATCTTCTGTAAGACAAAGTAAACAATCAAAAGAGTGAAGAGACAGCCT
>NW_007737963.1:9019-11030 GCF_000696425.1 Galeopterus variegatus | reverse complement strand
AGTTTTTTTTTTCCTTTTTGTCTTTTTTACTGACCAGTAATGGGATCGCAACCCTCGGTGTCACGCCCGTACCGGGGACCGGCAACAGGATTGCAACCCTCGGTGTTGCGCCCGCACCGCGCTCAGCCAGTGAGCGGGAACCGGTCTCCACATGGGATCTGAACCCTCAGCGGGAGCGCTGCCGTGCTCCCAAGCGGCACACTCTCCAGTGCGCCACCAGGCCAGCCCTAAAAGTTTTATTATTAGCTTGTGTAACAATATTGATACATTTAGCTCACATAATCAAAAGCACTTTAGCATCTCAATAATTTTTAAGAGATAATAGAATCTCTAAGAAACATTATCACACAGAACACCTTTTACTCCTTTCCTTAGTTACCTGTGTAAAACAGTCTTAATTATATATATGGTCATAAAATAAAATAACATTTGTAAAATGATTATCCCAACTAAAAGTTTATCTAACTAAATTTATTTAACTTTTAAAGCATTTACATATATTTTAACAGTCATGCGCCACATAATGACTGTTCAGTCAANACTTTTAAAGCATTTACATATATTTTAACAGTCATGCGCCACATAATGACTGTTCAGTCAATGACAGATTGTGTATATGACTGTATCACCTAGTGATGTCACAGCCATCACAAAGGGGTTTAGCACATTACATGTGTTTGCATTGATGCTAGTGTAAACAAACTTATTGTGCTGCCAATCATATAAAAGTATAGCATATACAATTACATATGGTACATGATACTTAATAATAATAAACAACTAGGTTACCTTTGCAGTACTTACCATAGTATGCTTCTTATTGTTATTAGAGAGTGTACTTCTACTTACTAAAGAGAAGTTCACTGTAAAACACTACAATGTGTTACTCTGGCAGTAGCTTCATATGTCTCATGCTCACTGTGTCTTGGGATTACATCATTTTATCCTGTGCTTAATTTAATCTCCTGCTGCTTTGTTCATCATAGACCCTCAGCATACAAAATCCACTGTTAATGTTGCCACATTAAGTGGCCACATCACATAATTGACCTAGAAATAAAATTAATAATGATTAAGGACTACGATGATGGAAAACCAGTGATGGTTACTGCTTGCTAGTTGGGCATGTCCCATTTCACCATAGCTTTAATCTTAAAGAATAAGAACTGACTGAGGGAAGCTATTATAGTTATATAATATATTATATAGCTATTATACTGGTTTATTGAAGGCCATGACAATAACAAAAATTCAAGAGGAGCCTATATTAGTCATGGAGAAACTTCTTATGACATGGATAAAAGACCAGTCAAAGAAGCATGTCCCTCTCAGCACAGTGATGATCACAGCCAAAGCAATAAGTTTGTGATGTTGAAAGGCTGGACCCTAATATGATGATGAATTACTGCTAGCTCTCAGTGGCTAAGATGATTCAAGAATTATTTATTACATAATGTGAAAGTGAATGGTGAGTCTGTGAGTACTGATGCAAAGGCAGCTGAATAATTTTCAGAAACTCTGGATAAACTGATTGTGGAGAAAAAATACTTGCTGGAGATAATTGTTAATATGAATGAAACCTCCTGTTGGGAAAGTATAGAAAAAAATAATGGTCAGGGCCCCTCAGATGTTCAGAGTCTTGCCAAGCATCTGAGGTGGGTATGCCCATGTGCACAGCTGTTCCTCATGATTGTGCATGTGCATCCAGGTGTTTTTCTGGATTATGGATTTAGTAAAAAGGACTAATGGTGCAGATGTGTGAAGCTTCTAGAGGACACTCCGGGAAGCCATATTAGGTCGAGTGCTCCCAGCTCTGAATAAAGCCTATTATTTCTTCACCCATGGCTCCAAAGACCTTTTCCTATTACCTAGCTCATAGACCTGCGTGTGAAGGGTTTTTGACCCAGTCTGGACAATGGGCTCGAGGGGTCTGTGAGATCTAGCCCTAGATCTACAATTGGCATAGTCTGTGGCAGGATGCTGAGCAGGTATGGAAGCCAAAAGCCTCTTG
>NW_007737963.1:7073-8388 GCF_000696425.1 Galeopterus variegatus | reverse complement strand
GGGGGAGCCTCTAGCTGCTTGGCTGCTGTAGTTATGGGACCTAGGGGTGGAAGGTGTGATGTACTCTGGCGAGGAGATGGAAAAATTGGCCTCCATTATCATACACCTGTCCCCCTACAGAATAGGTGCAGATACGCACAAGGGCCGGGTAATCACTCCTTAATGGAATGGGTGAATGCAGCTGCCCGAATCATGTGGGCAAATGCTGGAGAACTGCCCAAGATTGTGAGCAAATGGCAGACATATGCTGAGTTGGCTCAAATAATTTGGGAGCTGGGGATGTGGCACTCCATGTTTAATCTGAACACTCATGGCCCAGACAATGAAAATTTTACAGGTAGCATGAGAGACATAGTGCTGCAAAATGCCCCATCAGTGTCCTTTGGGTCACTGATGGCCATACTAGCCCCATACATTGTTTATCCTATATATCAGGTAAGGACCACGATAGCAAGCTTGGGTGAAGTAGACCATAGCAGACAAGCAAAAGGAGTCCAAAAGGTGGCTAAAACCAAACCCCCAAGAAATGCTCAGGATTTTATCCTGAAGCGACTAAGCAAGACTAGCTGTAAGCAGATATGTCTTGACTTGCTTGCAATAGGGCTTGATAAAAAGAAAATTGACCGGCAGCCAAATGTCATCCTGTTTGCCTTGTGGCAGCAATTGTGCCCTGAGCAGTGTTTCACTAAACGTCTGGGAAGAGGTAGCAAGATACACAAAGTGGATTTAAAGGATTTTTTGATTTCTCCCTAGGAGACGGATGAACTGTTCCATTTTGATTAGGGAATAGGCCAAGGTATTCATCTCTTGGGGGCAAGTGAGGACCAGAGGCCTCATGTTGAATTGGCAATACAATAGTCCAGGACAAATGTGCAGTGTGTGTTGGCATTGGTGGATATAGGCACAGAATGTAGCCTGATATGTGGTAATCCAGATAAGTTTCCAGAGGCCACAGTTCATGTAGATGGTTATGGAGGACATACTATTGAAGTCAAAGCTGTGTCACTGCCATTCTGCATAGGATGATTGCCCCCTTGTGTGGATACTGTATATATATCCCCAGTAGCTGAATACATGTTGGGTATGGATGTACTTTATGATTTGTGCCTGCAAACAACAGATGGAGAGTTTGGGCTGTGAATATGGGCAGTAAAGCCTGTGTTATGGGGATATGCTAAACATGACCCACAGGTGCTACCCAAGCCAAGATGTGTGTCGGGCTTTAAAAACTAACGCCACCTGTGACATTACAAGTGGATTAACATGGCAGCCTAAGATGGCGCCGGGAGGAAGTAGGGTGGGAGTGTCTGTGGGA
>NW_007737963.1:4273-6073 GCF_000696425.1 Galeopterus variegatus | reverse complement strand
GTTATCTGTATAGCCCAACCATCTGTCATGGTTTGGTGGCTGGGGACCTAGCCAAGTGGTGGACTAGGCCCAGCATGGTTACAATGTTTTACTACATTGATGATGTGTTACTAACCTCTGATTCTCTTGCAGATTTAACCCAGGCAGCTCCAACGCTGCTAAGTCATTTGGAACAATGTGGGTGGGCTGTGAATGCAGCCAAAGTGCAAGGACCTGGGCTGTCAGCCAAATTCTTAAGAGTGGTCTGGTCAGGTAAGACGAGAGTCATGCCAGAAGCTGTTATAGACAAGATATAGGCATACTCTCTACCCACAACTGTAGCTCATGTACAAACATATTTGGGACTTTGGAGGTATTGAAGAGCTTTTATACACCATATGGCCCAAATGACATGCCCACTGTATGCATTAACAAAGAAAAGAGCCCTCTGGGATTGGACTGAGGAAGGAGAACAGTCTTGCCAAGCCACAGAAAGGGCAATACAGCAAGTACAGGCTTTACAAGTGGCCGATCCCACTAAGCATTTTGAATTAGACATACGTATAACCTAAGAGGGGTTAGGACAGGGTTTGTGGCAGAGACAAAACTGATTCTGAACACCTGTAGGATTCTGGTCTCAGCTCTGGAAGGGTGCTGAAGTGCATTATTCTCTAATAGAAAAACAGTTTAGCAGCTGTGCATTCTGCCTTGATAGCAACTGAAGCTATCACAGGAACTGCCAAAATCCTAGTAAGAACAACACACCCCTTACTAGGTTGGCTGCACACAGGGCAACCAACTCTAAAATGGGCGTAGCTCAGACTCCCACTCTGTCTAAATGGGGAGCATATATAGAACAAACAAGCACTGTGTCAACGAGTCTTCTGTCCAAAGAATTGCAAATTGTGTAGGACCAGTAGAGATTGTGGAGGAAACTTTGACACAACCGTTACCCATGGAGGTGGAGGCNTGGCGCCAGGAGGAAGTAGGGTGGGAGTGTCTGTGGGAACCTTGCCTTAGCCCTTATTGGCCACGCTCGTGAACACTGCATGATTGCAATAGCTAGGCATTGAGACAGGATGCATGCCCTTAACTCTTAAGCTGACTGGAGGATGTAAAAAACCTGCCTTCCCCATTTGCCTTTAAAAGCAAGTGCTTGTGTGATAATAAATGGAACTGCTCGACAGAACCCCCACCACATCTGAGTGTCCTTTAACTGGGCTGGTTGGGGCCGGTGGTGTGCTCACCTCTCTTCACAGCTCTCTTCCCCGTCTCCTTCCAAAGGGGACAAGAGGGAAAGAGGAATCCTGGGCCATTTGCTCGCCCACCAAAAGGAACGACGCTAGGGCTTTTTGGGTTGGCCGGTGCTGGACCCGACAGATGTGTAGTTAATGTAAAGCAGTAATGCCTACCGGGAGGACATGCAGAGATAGGTGCCACTATATTGGAAAGATAGAGCTATATTAGAGAAAGTTGGTATTATTTGTCCAACTCATAGCCCATGTAATGCTCCAGTATGACCAGTGAAAAAAACTGATGGTACCTGGAGAATGACAATAGCCTACCGAGAACTAAGCAAATAGTGCCTCCTTTCCATGCAGCTGTGCCTTCATTTCATGACTTGATGGATCAGCTGATGACTCAGCTGGGAACTTATCATTATGTACTGAACCTTGAAAATGCTTTTTTCTCTACTCTAATCTTGGCTGATAACCAAGATCAGTTTGCTTTCACCTGGGAAGGGAGGCAATAGACCTTTTAAGTATTGCCCCAAGGTTATCTGTATAGCCCAACCATCTGTCATGGTTTGGTGGCTGGGGA
>NW_007737963.1:0-3173 GCF_000696425.1 Galeopterus variegatus | reverse complement strand
CATGTGGTATGAAAATGGCACAGGGCAAAGTAGTCAATGGGCTGAATTGAGAGCAGTATGGGTGGTGATAAAAAAAATGAGCATGGGCCTTTAACCATCTATACTGACAGCTGGGCTTTGTACCAAGTTTTAACCCTTTGGATCTCTACTTGGAAATATCAACAGTGGATGGTAGGCCACTGACCACTGTGGGGACAAGCCATGTGGCAAGAGTTATGTGAATTAGGGCATGAGAAAGAAGTAACTCTTTTCCATGTCATAGGACATTTCCCCTTAGCCAGTCCAGGCAATGATGAAGCTGATGGCTTGGCTAAGGTAAGATGGCTGGAGAGAGCCCCAACTACTGATGTAGTCCAGTGGTTACATTGATGAATGCAGCATGCTGGCAGCAAAACCATGTGGATGGCGGCTCAAAGATGGGCCCTGCCTATAAAATGGGAAGATGTAGTGAATGCCTGTCATGCTTGTCCAGCGTGTGCTCAAGAGAGTCCACACCCCCAGTGGGTGCCCCATAAAGATGGGCAAATAACTCAAGGAAGGGTGCCCCTGACTTGAAGGCAAGTGGATTTTTGTCACACCACTGCCAAAGTCAGAGAATTTCAGATACATCTTCACTACTGTTGATATGGCTACTGGTCTTCTGTTTGGCCTTGTAAGGCTCCAGACCAGGTAAACACTGTGAAGGCATTGAATAGCCTTATGGCCATGTATGGCCAGCCTGTAGTCATAGAGAATGATAATGGAACCCACTTTACTGGACATGGGGTTCAGAGGTGGGCCTCCTAGTTTTCTATTCAGTGGAATTTACATGTGCCATATCATCCCCAAGTAGTGGGAATGATTGAACGGTACAATGGTCTTTTTATAAAAAGGACTAAGGCTATCTGCCCAGCCCTCATCCCTGAAGGAGTGGACATGGTGGTTATGGCCCACAGTCAGGATTCTAAATGGGAGACCCCACAAGGGCAGGCCCTCTCCAGTGGAAGCTCTGTTGCATAGGGCTGCAGCACCTATACAACTGCAAGTCACTACTAAAGATAAGCTTTTGAAGCCAGGATATGGCAAGAATGGAAACATTCTCCTATTGGCCCGAACATTGGAGAATAGAAGCCCCTCATATATGCTGGATAGGTCTAATAGGGCCTTGAGAGAAATGATTAGAAGAATACTTGCAAGTTTCACCTTGGGTGACAAGTACCTGGCCCCCTCAAGTAAAGGTAGCATGGCCTGGAACAGATAAGCACTCTATTCCAAAGGGCACATTTGTATTATCATTATGGTCAATTATGAGTTCCCCTGTACTGTTAAATGTAGAACCTACAGATCCAATAGTGTTAGTGGATAAAGTATGGTATCATAAACCAGGTAAGATACCTATTCCTGCAACCATCCTTTCTCAGGATGGCAAACTGCCGTGTATCTTACCAGAGGGGCAAGAACTTCCCCTAGTGGTACCAATAACCCTTCTGTCTTTTCACCCATAGCATTCTGGCTGCAGACACCATACCAGAGTTGACTGGGTACATACACACATTCATGTGATCAATGTGTCAGCCTACTGAATATGCACTGAACTTCCCATCAGTATGACTACAGGATTCCCATGGAAAATCACACCAATGATGACAACTTACCAGACACGTGCAGCTAATATTTGAAAGGACAGAACTACAGGACAAGCCTTAAGGCATATTGAACAGACAGTAGGTTATATGAATGTAAGGGTCATTTATCCTCCCTAAGGGAACATTGTGGAAACTTCTGAATGCATAGATTGTATGATGAGGGACACTGAAGGGGTGAATTGTTGGGAAAATACAGGAAAAAAAATGGTCAGGGCCCCTCGGATGTTCAGAGTCTTGCCAAGCGTCTGAAGTGGCTATGCTCATGCACACAGGTGTTCCTTGTGATTGCACATGTTTATCTGGGTGTTTTTCTGGATTATGGACTTGAATAAAAAGGACTAACGATGCAGATGAGTGAAGCTTCTAGAGGACACTTCGGGAAGCCATATTAGGTCGAATGCTCCCAGCTCTGAATAAAGCCTACTATTTCTTCACCCACAGCTCCAAGGACATTTTCCTATTACCTAGCTCATAGACCCACATGTGAAGGGTTTGTGGCCCAGTCTGGACAATGGGCTTGAGGGGTACATGATATCTAGACCTAGCTCTACACCTCCATATTCTGGAAACAGATTTCTAAAAGGACTTTCATTCATAAGGAGAACAAGTCAATGAGGTTTCAAGGCTTTTAAAGACAAGATAACAGTTTTGCTTGGGGCAATGTGGCAGGCCACAAATTGAAACCCTTCGTGACCCAGCACAGTGAGAACTCCCTGCCTTACAGCACATCAATAAGCACACACTATCAGTGCACTACAGGAGCAGTAAGAAGTCATGGGCGATCCAGCTCCTTTTCCAAGATGCTTTTCTGATTTGCTAAGCAGCAAACTAGAAGAGTACTGTTTGGAGAATAACATATCTTTCAAGATTTTGCTTGTTGCTGATAATGCTCGTGAACATCCTTCTTTTAGTGGTGATCTTAATGCCAATATCAAAATGTTGTTTCTCCCTTCAAACACCACCTCTTCCATCCAAATAATGGATCAAAAATTCCTACTGCCTGAAGAGGACATTTACTCAGGCTATTGCTGCAACTGAGGAGGACATTGAGAAGACACTGATGCAATTCTGGAAGGATTACAACATCTATGACTGCATCAGGAAACTTTGTTGGGCTTGGGGAGTGTATGAATCGTGTCTGGAAGAAAACACTTAAGAGATTTGTCCATGCCTTTAAATAATTTTTCAAGGATGAAGAGATTTCAAAAATCAATAAGACTGTGGTTGAAATGACAAACAACTTTAACCTCGGTGAGAATAAGGATGACATTGAGGAACTCCTAGGGATGGTTCCTGAAGAATTGACTAATGAGATGTTGAAACTGGAACAGGAATACAAAGCTAAAGGGGGGCAATAAAAAAGAAAACTGCAGAAGAAAAAGATGAAAACCACCAAGAAAATTCACAGTGAATGTTTTAGGAGAAGATAGTCCTCAACAAGCTCCTTAAAACATTTGAAAACATGAAGCCCAACACCCAAAGTTTTTATTAATTTAGAGAAATAAATGTCCATGATACATTATCTGCTTACAAGCAAACCTATGATGA
>NW_007737962.1:47773-48133 GCF_000696425.1 Galeopterus variegatus | reverse complement strand
AGATGCCTGAGGCAGTAAACACCAGCCAGCTCACGGTGCTGTGCATGTGCACTAACTCCACTCACACACAACTTATTTACATAGAATGCACTTCACCACACCCAACCAGACCTAAGGTAAGGGGTCCTGATTAAATTATTCTATTCTCCCAACACAACCCTTCAGAAGCTATTTTACAACATGTCAGCAAAAGAAAATATTAACTAAGGACTTTATATCTAATCAAGGTGTCCTTTAACTCTTAAGGTTATAGAAAAATAGTTCTGAAACATGCAAGAACTCAGAGAACTTCATAACTGTGGATCATTCTCAAGTAATCTACTAGAGCAGTGGATAAGAAACTACATAGTTTGGTTTTGT
>NW_007737962.1:44080-44929 GCF_000696425.1 Galeopterus variegatus | reverse complement strand
TTATGAAGTCATGGAATTTGCTGCTAAAGTTCATATGGAAACATACCAGAATATCCAGAAAAATTCTTAAAAAGTAAAGCTACAAGAAGTTATAGCCATACCAGGCATTAAAACAGACTATAAAGCCTCTAGAACCAAAACAGTGTGGTACTGGCACTTGATATACAGATGTACCAAGGAAATAGAATAGAAGGTCTGGAAATAAGAAATTTAGGAATGATGAAGGTGTCATTTCAAATCACTGGGGTTAAGCAACTTTTTGTTTTGTTTTTAAATAAATGGTGTTATAACAAATGCTTAACCATTTGGAAAAAGATAAAAATAGGTCTCTATTCCTCACACTGTACACAAGAATATAGGATCAGTGATCTAAATGTAAAGCATACATTTACAGTTACAATGGATTTTAGCATTGATATTATTGGAAAATACTGGAAACAATCTAAATGCCATGATAAAGATAAATGGTAAGCTTTCAAATGTCTACCTAATACAGTACTATGTAGTTGCAAAAACTAGGATAAGGAATATCTCTATGAGCCATATGAAATGATTTCTAGGATGTACAGCTAAGTGGAAAAAAAGTGCAAAAGCACATCTATGGAATGCTATTTGTAGACAAGAAAAAGGGAGAAATAAGAAAACATTTATGTATTTCTCTCTCAAAAGACAAAAGACAAAAAAAAACAAACAAAAAAAAAACTAGGATAAGGAATATCTCTATGAGCCATATGAAATGATTTCTAGGATGTACAGCTAAGTGGAAAAAAAGTGCAAAAGCACATCTGTGGAATGCTATTTGTAGACAAGAAAAAGGGAGAAATAAGAAAACATTTATGTATTTCTCTC
>NW_007737962.1:42303-43447 GCF_000696425.1 Galeopterus variegatus | reverse complement strand
TTATTTTAAGACTAGTATAACTCAATTACACTGCAAAAATAGGTCAGTATTATCTTAAAGTGGATGCTTCCAGATGGGTCCCCAGGACACAGACTGAGAGACAGATTTGCATACAAGGAGTTTATCAGAGAATACCATAAATATCTCCCGATGGGGAGAAAAGGAAGCCACCTTGGACAGTAGAAAGGATGAACCATAAGTCACAATTAAGGGTCAATCAGAATATAGTTCTCAAGCTAGGTTGACCATTCAGAGTTGTCCTGAAGAGGGACTCATTAGTGAGGGGCTGACAGAGAGGGGACATGGCAGACTGTAGGAAAAGGAAGATACTGATAAACAATTGCAGATAAGACTTAGAAGAGTTGGTGCCACACTGTGTTTGTTCTTGAGAGCTAAGCAGAAATAAAGCTATAAATGTTAGAAAAAATGTCTTATTTCTCTAGTGGAAGTAAGGTAGAAGGGCANATTTTTTGATTTTTATAATTTTGCCATGTTTACTTATAGAATATAATTGTTTTAAGGAAATGTACACAGAAAGATTTAGAGATGAAAAAGCATTATGTATACAATCTCCTCTGAAATTATTCAGAAAAAATTCTATCATCTCTTTTTCTTTCTCTATCCATTTGCCTGTTATCTATCTGTATGAAGAAAGAAAGAAGAAATGATAAAGCAACAAAGGGCACAGTAAAATTTTAACACATGGGTAAACTAAGAAGAAAGTACATGTGGATTCTTTTTACTATTTTTGCAATTTTCGTATTTCTGAAATTATTTTTAAAAAACATTCAAAAGAAAATTTATTTTACTGCAAAAAATGAAGAAGAGTTTATAACAATACTGTGCACTCAGAAATTCTATATGCCAGGCTTTTATGTTCATGAGCTGCAAGGTAATTAAGAGGCACAGTATTTGTAACTGTAGATCTCAAGTGAATTGTAAGTTCATTGAGATGGGAATATGATACTCTGTGTATGCCAAATGACAAATATTATAAATTTATTAAATATGTGCTAAACTAAGTTCATTACTTCTCTCCAACCCCTGCCCACCAAAGTCTGTCTGACTACTGTTTTGATTTCCTTATTTTAAGACTAGTATAACTCAATTACACTGCAAAAATAGGTCAGTATTATCTTAAAGT
>NW_007737962.1:23112-41591 GCF_000696425.1 Galeopterus variegatus | reverse complement strand
TGACAAATATTATAAATTTATTAAATATGTGCTAAACTAAGTTCATTACTTCTCTCCAACCCCTGTCCACCAAAGTCTGTCTGACTACTGTTTTGATTTCCTTATTTTAAGACTAGTATAACTCAATTACACTGCAAAAATAGGTCAGTATTATCTTAAAGTAGATGCTTCCGGATGGGTCCCCAGGACAAAGACTGAGAGACAGATTTGCATACAAGGAGTTTATCAGAGACTACCATAAATATCTCCCGATGGGGAGAAAAGGAAGCCACCTTGGACAGTAGAAAGGATGAACCATAAGTCACAATTAAGGGTCAATCAGAATATAGTTCTCAAGCTAGGTCGACCATTCAGAGTTGTCCTGAAGAGGGACTCATTAGTGAGGGGCTGACAGAGAAGGGACATGGCAGACTGTAGGAAAAGGAAGATACTGATAAACAGTTGCAGATAAGACTTAGGAGAGTAGGTGCCACACACTGTGTTTGTTCTTGAGAGCTAAGCAGAAGTAAAGCTATAAATGTTAGAAAAAATGTCTTATTTCTCTAGTGGAAGTAAGGTAGAAGGGCAAGGGTAATGGAGGATATTTATTTATAAAAGGGAACAAATGTGGAATGATTGTGGCCTGAAGGACCAGTTAATGAGACTGCTAGAAGTAATCTCAACATAAATTGGACAGGTGCTAGTGAAAGACAGAAGGAGGATGCAGAGAAAGTGGCATGTGTGGCTATGTGCTGATCAGAATATCACAGATGAAAAAGAAATGCAGGTTAGAGACCACCCAGCCTTCACAACATGAAGCCTGGAGAATGCCATAGTTGATGAGAGCTAGGAGCAAGAAAATTTGGGTTAAGGGATGATTTTAAGTTCTATTTTAGATGTACTAGGATTGAGGCAACACAGGATTCTCTTCTTAGAACCTTAGGTGTGTCAGCTTGAAGTGAAAAGCCCCAAGGGGTTCTCATCCTGAGACTTGTCACTTTTACCATAAACCTGTATGTCCCCTCCCAAAGCTATTTCTACCTTAATAAGCCTGCTACATCTAAGGGGAAATGGTCCTTTTGTGCTCCCATCCCATCGTCTGTACCTGCAACAAAGTCCTATTGCAATGCCCTTAACAGGGCTTCAGCTCCAGGTCTTTATTGAGTCAGACCACGTGCCCCGCTGACAAAACTACGATCTTCACAGACTGGATGGCTGCACTTCACTGAAGGGGAAAGTGATTAATGTATGCCCTTTACTTTGCCAAGCTTTGCGGGATCTGACAAGAAAAAGAACCATTTATGTATTAAATAAATAATAAAGATTTTTTTTTAATTAGGTCCTTAAATAGAAATGCATTAAGCTTGACTGTGATTTCCAAATTATTCTCCCCAGGGGTGGGGAGATTCTGGGAAGTGGATATGCGGGTGCCCAGAAATAGACATCCTAGGGATACATCAGCTGAATGGACTGAATTACTGTTAGTGATCAGTCTGATTAGTTAGCACACAAGTTTAATGAAGTCAAGGTCAAAGGTTGGATCTTTCTCTGGGTCAGTTAATTTTGATAGAGGAATCAAGGGCCAACTGACTAACAAACTGGGAAATCTTAGAGTGAGAGAATCTATGGCTGATTCAGCAAAGCATATTTTTGCCACTAAGATAGCAAGAAAAAGACACATCTTATTAATGTTGGTCAGAAGTGCTACCATGGTGTATAAGCATAAGGGGCGTATAAAATATATTGTTTCTAGATTCTAATACTAATACTAATACTTCTATTTAGTCCTGCACATCTGTCAATCACTAAGCATCATCCGTGTACCTACAACATCCAAAGCTTTTTATATATACACTCTATGTTAGTTTAATGATCTTTTAGTTTTGTTACCAAGAATTATGCCTAGCCCATAGTATACACTCAATAGATTTTTTTTTTTAGTGTATGCACACAAACATTTGAACCATTATCAATATCTGTGTTGTAGCTAAGTTAACCAAGGCATGGAGAAGAGGAGTGTTTTGCCCAAAGTCACACAGTTGGAAAGTACCAGAACCAAGATTCAGACCAGATTTTCTGAATCCAAAGCCAGCACACTGCATTGCCTGATTGCCTAGAGAAAGCAAAAAATAGTGATAGTAAAATAACACATCATGAGAATTTCTTAAAAACTACAAGAGGATTTTGAACTTACAGAAAAGAGATGCCAAGTTTTACATGATCAAAAAGCCATCAATGAGAATGAGCTTGAGAAGAAGTTGACTCAGTTGAAAGCATGAAAGAAGACAATAAAATGTCAGGGTTAGTAGAAAATAAAAAAAAAGAAAATGGGTATTAAAGAATAAAAATATGTAATTTGCTGATAATAAAGGCAGGCAAATTAAAGTAGCAATGAGATTGCTTGCTTTTTCCATTTACACTATGTGTCAACTATAGAAAAAATAAGACATTTACATTGATTATTAATTTTGGAAGGAGGGTTGTGTAAAGGACACCTTGATATTCTATCATGAGGAATATAAAATGTTAAATACTTTCTAGGACAAAATTTGGTGATGTATTTCAATAGCTGTTTAAGATGTTCATACTATTTCACTGAGTCCTCCTCTTTAACTGCCTCAAAGAACTCTACCCTTAATAAAAAGACTGAAAATAACAAATGCTGGTAAGGATATGGAGAAAAGGGAGCTCTTATACGTTGTCATAAAATGGGAGAATAAATTAGTATGGGCTTTATGGAAAACAGTATGGCGATTTCTCACAAAACAAAAACTACAAATAGAACTACCATATAATCCAGCAATCCCACCACCAAGTATATATCCAAAAGAAAAGAAATCAATATTTCAAAGTGTTATCTGTACCCCGATGTTTATCACAGCTCTATTCACAACAGCCAAATTATGGAACCCGACTAACTGTCCATCAATGGATGACTGCAAAAAGAAAATACGGTATATATGCACAATGGAATACTATTCAGCATAATAAGGAATGACATCTTACAGCAACATGGAAGAGCTTGGAGAAAATCATGTTAAGTGAAATTAGCCAGGCATAGAAAGAGAAATACCACATGTTCTCACTCAAATATGGAATCTAAAATAGTTGATCTCATAGGAGTATAGAATAGAATAATGGTTACTAGAGACTGGTAGGGGAGGGGGAAGAGGAATAGGGAAAGGATGGCCAAAGGAGACAAAACTGTAGCAAGATAAGAAGAATAAGTTCTGGTGTTCTCTAGCATATAGGGAGAATACAGCTAACAACAATTTATTGTATAATTTTAAACAGCTAGTAGAGAGGATTTTGAATGTTCCCAACAAAGAGATGTGAGGAATGTTTGAGGCGATAATGAATATGCTAATTACCCTGATTTGATCATTGCACATTGTAGACATGTACTGAATATCACAATGTATCCCATAAATATATACAATTATGTGTCAATTAAGAAAAAATAAATTTAATAAAATAAAAATACTATTCTGTTACAAACATAGGCATAAAAATGACTAAAAGGAATCATATAAAATGTTAATGATGGTTAATTTTGGCTATTAAGACTACAAGCTGTTTTTATTTTCATCTTTATAGCTTTGAAATTTTCAAATAATTTAAAATAAGTATACAGATATTTATAATGATAAAAATAATGCTAAAAGAATCTTTATTGATATAATCTCCTGTTTAAAATTTCCCTCTCCCTGAGATAAAAAGCAAAAACAAAAAACTAAAACTAAAAACATATTTTACGATATTTTGGCTGCAATAGTCTAAACTTTTTAAACTATTGGGGAAAGAACTCACTGCTTTTCCGAAAAGCAGTCTTTAAAATATATATTTATTTTTTATTTCTTCATTTGATTTTTCAAAATAAACATCGCTCAAGTAGACATGTCTGACTCAGAGCAGAGCTCTTTATTACTTTATGGTGGTTCTTGTATTGCACAACATTTGGTTATGCCTCATTTTGCCCGTAATAATTCATCCAAGACATTTCATTCCCATTAATTATCATACATCAGAAGGCATCTTTGTGTTATTTTTATGGTTCCAAGTCTCACATAAGGCAGGCGATGGGTTTTTTTGTGGGGTGAGGAATGGAGAGTAAAGAGCAACATATCCCGGTGGGATAGCATGTGAGCAGCCAAGATGGTGCTACATCCCTCTAAGCAGATGTTGGGGACAAAAAAACAGGTCAAATTACCAAACCATTGTTTATGATCCAGTGTTTGATCTGTGGATATTTTATTGATGGGGATCTCTAGCACAAGGAAGTTAAACTTCTGTGTTTCAAAAAACCGTTCAAACATTGCCTTATTTTAATCATTTCAGAAGTAATTACAAAGTATGTACAGGTCACCGTGCCAAGTGTAATGGAGAATACAATGCCAAAAACAAAGAACAGATAAACAACACAAAATGACCCCTGCTCTCAAAGATTTTATAGTGCATCAAGGAAGACAGAAGTGAAAACAGCTAATTATATTAAAGAGTAAAAAGAAAAAGAGCCTAAGTCTTATGATTGGTTTAATGAAATGATTAACTCTGTTTAAGAATTTCAAAGGTAGCTCGAAAGTATAGAATTGGAGCTTGTTCTTTAAGATGTGAGTAGGATTTATATAAGCAAAGAAGTGGGAAAGGGTGTTCCAAATTGAAGGAACTAATGACATGAGGATACAACTATCATTAACACATGCTTTAGTCACCAGGGACTACCAATTTCGCTTCCCAGGTTTCTTAATTATATCTGCTTCTCCATTCCTATTTTCACTGCCATCATTGCTTGTCACTTAATCTATTGTAATAACTTCTTCATAAAAAATTATCATTCAATGTAATGTAAATATTTATTAGATCTTTTGCTATATGATAGGCACTGTATTTAGCACCTTTCATACAATCTCGATTCTGAAGTGTGATGTATTCTATTATTAGCCCCATTTTATAGAGAATTCTGATGCTTGAAGATGTTGTTAGAAGAACCAGGACTTGAACCCAAGTAGGTTGACTTATAAGGATGTGTCATCAAAGGTCTAAGTGATTCAGACATTCACCTTGCTCTGTAGCAGGGGCCAGTTTACTATGTTCCCAGGCCAAATCCAGCTTCTGCCAGTTATCGTAAATAAAATTTGTTGCAACATATTTATACCAGTGTGTTGACATATTTTCTATGGGTGCTTTTGAGTTACAATGGCAGAATTGGTGCACAGTTGAGTAGTTACAACAGAGACCATCTGGCCCGCAAAGCCTAAAAATACTATCTGGCCCTGGACAGAAAAAGTCTGAACCCCTATAAAGCATCCTGGTATTCTCTAGTTTTGGAATTCACTAGTATGTCTTCTTTCTATTGCAAATAACAAATTCCTTTAAAAAATATTGGTTAAATATTTATTAGATGCTAGGCACACTTACAGCTACTGGGGAAAAACCATGAACAAAACAGATAAAGCTGCTGCTTTGTAGAGCTTATATCTTAGAACGTCAAGGAGAGAGAGGAGCTACAACAAGTAAGATATTGAAATGTATAAATGTGTAAGATACTACTAAATGTCAATAAGTGCAGTTAGGGCAATGAAATCAAGTGATGGGGTGGAGCGAGGCTGGCATGTGTGGGTGATATTTTGGGTTGTCATGTATGGCGTGGCTGAAGAAGTGCTGCATGATTGGGAGCCTGAGATATATGAAGGATCAGCCCATGTGTCGATGAAGATTAGAGTGTTTCACACAGAGCAGAACGTGCAAAGCCTGAGGGTAGGAATCAGCTTGGAATGTTCAAGAAACTTGAAGAAAGCAGGCAAAGGTTACGAGGTGAGAAATGAAGTCAAAGAAGCAGACTGGAGCCACTGCAGGCAGGGCTTTGTCAGCTGTAGTGAGTTGAGAAGATATTTGAGTGCATTTGGAAAACCTCTGGGAACTTAAACAGAGAGGTGATATGGTGATTTACATACAAAGGGATATAATTTTGAAATAAAGCCAGAAGATTTATTATACAGTATGGAGTTCTAGGTAAGGAAATAAGAGGAATGAAGAAGTATACACCTATCCTGTGGCAGGCATAGTACTGTGTTTAACCATATTTGATTCTCTGCTCCTTTTTAGGCCAGTGGAACATATTTCCTCACACCCTTTCAATTAGGCTTGACCACGTGATTTTCTTTAACTAAGAAAATAAAGTAGAATTTGAGCAAAAGCACTTTTACAGAGAAAATCATCATTGCAGTCGCACAACTTTCCAACACATTTTTTTCCTGCCACACAATCATGGAAGCACATATCTATAAGGAGGTGGCATGAGCTCAAAACAAACATGAAAGCTGAGCCAACAGATATGGTACAGTTGCCCTGAAGAACCATCTGGACCTGTATCATACTGTAGTGAGGGAGAGAAAAACATTTTTATTTTTTCATTGAAGGTAACCACCAAAATATTAGGGTTGTTTGTTCTTGCAGCATATCTTAGCCTCTCCTGACTAATATGCATACCAATTATCCTTCTTCTACTTTAATTTCAACACCCAATTTAAATATCAACTGTAATGGAACATTGTCAACAAGCATTTATTTAGTACCTAATATGTGCCAAGTACTATGCTAGCTTTTATAAGGCTACAGGAAGAAATAGTTTATACTTCCCCTCGGCAATTCGAAGTCTACAGAAAGTATCATACGTTAGTAACCATGGTGCAACGTGGTGAGTGTTATATCAGAAGTAAGACCAGCATGTCACGGATGTAGAAGAACAATCCCCCCAAAAGATGGGCATATGATATTTAAGCTGGGCCTTACTGTCCATCTGTGGCTTTCTGTGCATTGTCTCATTTTACATCCCCAGTAATCCTCCAAAGTAAGTAAAGAAGGTGTCATGACTCTCATTTTATAGATGAGAACAATGAAGCTTGAAGATTGTAAGACGTTTTCTGTGATGATCCTTGTCTTTGAAATAAAAATTCAGTTTGTATTTTGCTTGAAACAACCACCACCACAACATTGAATAAAGTGACCTCAGTTCCTATAAGCTAACAATGAAAGGTGAGATGCTTTGAAAGCACAATTCGGCTGTAAATGCTTTCCATTTAATAACCTCATTGACTCAGATTGAACCACTTAGGAATTTCTGACATTTTAATCAAAAGGTTGCTTTGGTTAAAATTGTTTTATTAAAAAATGAGACTAATTAGTTGGGTAAAGAAGTTCACAGAGAGCATGTTTGAAATAATTATGAGAACAATCTGTTTTCAAATACTATCTAATAATTAGGAAGGATCTATTTACATATAAATGATCAAGAATCTCATTATTATCATAGCATCGTAGAGATGAAAGGGATCCTTAGAAATTATTTATCTAAGTTCCCTTAACTCAGAACAGAGGCAACTGATACTCAGGTTAAAAAAAAAGTATGTCAGACAATCTATTTTAAGTCTAGCTATAGCTTCTGTAGGAACTTGGAAGCAGCAAAAGCAATACTCTTCGCAACTCATTGACAGTCAACACTAGTGTCTGTGTGTGTTTCATTGGCTTGGCAGTAGGATAAATCAGACTGGAGATGATCTGGAAACCAGATAGAGCCATAGGGTCAGAGTCAGGACATGCAGTCAGGAAAGATACAACCCTAGGTCACAGACAACTCCAGCTGGCTGAATAGTTTTTTCCAAGTGAATGCAATTATTATTTTGAATAATAAAGCAAGTACTAAGGACCTATATGACAAGCTTGCACATATCATAAAAAGTCAATAGGCCAAAATTCACATGAGCAGGCAATAAGGGCAGAGGAAACAAGACCTTCATTTCTGCTGGTAGTGAGAATGAACCACCATGTAAGATCTATCTGCCTGTCTCCACATGGTCTTCTGCTTACATAACCTGACACACTCTCCATTCCTGAGCCCTTATTTTACATGACTTTCATCAGCCAAATAGCACACATACTTTTTATTATTTTATTGAATGTTTATGCATATATAAATTATTTTCCCCAAGTTGTTATATTATCCTATAACTATTTTACATTTATCCCAACAAAATTTTTGAACATTTTTCACTCATTGATATCCGTTTAATTGATTCATTTATATTAAGCTCCTTTATTCCTCCTTATCCATTCTTGTGGATAGCTCAAGCAGCCACTTGGCCAAAGCTATTTTATCACAGCACCTTCTGGATTAGAGCTCTAGTAGCCAGGGTAAACAAGTGGGTAATAAGTTATCTTTTCCAGCCCAAGAGGTAGCTCCTTCCCCCATATGAGCTATACTCATGTGTCACTTTTGACATCTGGAGGCAAAGACACAATATTTTCTGGGAAGAAATTCAGACCTCATCAGATTCTATTTTTGTCCCCAAATCAGCAGTTTCTGTGTTTAATTAAGAAGAAAATAGAGACACTGCACATATGAGTTAAGATTGAGCTGACATATCCTGGTATTATATTAAGAAACATTCATGGAAACTCACTCCAAAATGACAAAACTGCTCCCAGAATGTGAAATAAAACAAGCTGACTAATTCTTCCTTTAGAGTTATGAATTATTAATTGGTAATGCATTAAATCCAAATGTAAACCAGTTAAATCTCAATATTCCAAGACTTTAAAATAGGAGTGCAGATCATAAATTCCAACTCACATGCACTGCACATGTCTTCTATGCACCCTTACAGTTTTGCTTTGCACTTTTTTACAAACAACATGCACATCTGAAAAATCTTGTATTTGGAGTCAGGAATCTAGATTGTCATTCATGCCATTCTGCTTAACTGGGTATGTGACTTCCAATATGTCACTTTACTTCTCTCAGCCTCAACATTTTATTCTAAGGAAAGAGATGTTGGATGAGATGATCCCTAAAATTCCTTAAGTTGTAGTGTTCTATGGTGTAGATGTCAGAGTAGAACCTTGAAATAGAAATTTCCTACTTTTCCCTCCCTGAAATATATGATTATCCATGACAAGCACTTTATTCTGGTATACTTATTCCTTCTTTCTACCACCCAAGCTCAACCTCTTTCTGAAACGTTACTGGCTTGATAAATGAAAAAAAATAAGCAAAGCCATTTATCCTGAAAATATCCAGCTGGTATGAGATTTTGGCCTACAGTACATACTAATTAAATAGAGAAACATTTGAGATTTTAAAAAAAAGCCTTAATTTACTAATTAAATGACAAGTACTCTTCTCAGATTGTCCCTTTGGCTTACTGTGCATTTCGAGAATTAATTAACAATACAATCAGGCTACAGTTGTGAAATGCCAGTATGGATGTGATTTGAAGATGCAGCTACTGTTTTCCACAATTACTTCCTGGATTTTTGTTCCTTTTTTTTTTTTTTTTTTTTTTTTTTTTTTAATGGGAGCTGCACCCTAATGAAGATACTGGGTCTTTCAATTTGTCTGTGTAAAATTAAAACGAGTTTGTAGAGTCTTGCAAGTGCTGCACTCAACTCAATGATATATTTAATGGTGCATTATCTAGCCCCTGACACAGGCATGTGTCTTGATTAGATTTCTTTAATTGTTTACTAGAAATGAGGAACATAAAGTCAGTTTGGGTTTTTGATGATGTCCATATGTTAAACACTTTTGAACTGGTTGATAATAGTGCCTCTTGGGTGTGGAACCAGCTCATCAGATAGACGGAGTTCAAAGGAGGTTAATGCCCTGAGGTAATGAGGAGAGGAAAAACAGAAATGTGCCTTCTCTTTTTTCTTCCTTGCTTGAAATTTGGGGTAGCCAAAGGGCCCAGTTTTAAAAAGTAGAACATGAATGTTGTTATATTTGGATTCGGTGACTTGCTTTTGCTTCATTCTTCCTTATTCTGCCATGTTCTCCACCTTGCCATGAAAGACCACACGCAATGGTTTGCACAGCCCATAGCCCTGGCCACCGAATTACCCAGAGGGGAGAGAAGTGCTGCCAGGTGGGCACTGCAGAAGACTGGGAGGTGAAGGAGTTAGCAGTGAGAAGAAGAAGCTGGTGACCAGCCCTTCCTACTGGGCATGCTCTTGTCCTCCACTGAAGTTCAAGCACTGAGGAGTGAACCTCTTAGTTCTGGAAGGGCAACAAGCAAGTGTTCAGGATGCTCTCAATCCTTTATCAAAATTTGCTTTGAGAAGCATTTTAAAATTAGCCATATCCTCTTCACCGTAATTGTTAGTCTGTGAGTTATTTTCCCCCATAATTGTAATTCCAGCTGAATATTTGATATACAACACATGACTTTTTTCCCCTTTGGAAAGGAATCTCAGACTTCAGCTCAATTGGTCATGGTTACCCCTTTGGAGAGAGAGTAGAAAATCTTTCTGAAATCTCATCAATTATTTTCAATGGGACTATTGAATAAAATTGAACACTGTAGTGATGTAGTCCTTTCCAAATACGTGCTTTTTATTTAATCATGAAGGTCAGGCTTCAAACACCCAGTGATATGCATCATCCCTTCTAGTCATAAGACATCAGACACCAGATGACTTTAAATATCATTACCTTGACACCTTGGTTTTCTTGTCATTACATAAAATAGATAATCAGTGAACACTACTGTCTTTTAAAAAACAATAACAATAAAACTTCCATAACTTTATGAACAATCTAAACTGTGAGGTGTAGTGAATGTTGACATAAATTACATTCTCTCACCTCCATTTTATCATAATGGTTTTTTTAAAAATAACACTTTGTTTATCTTGCTCACTTTTGGTGATTTTTCTGATCAATTTTATTTTATCTTGGTACTCAGAAAACAACTCTATGAGGTAGACATTGCATGTATTTCAGTATCAGTCTCCCATTATCATGTTCTGTTTTGCATTTATTTATTTATTCATCTATCTATTTAAAAACAACTTATGTATTTCAGTATCAGTCTCCCATTATCATGTTCTGTTTTGCATTTATTTATTTATTCATCCATCTATTTAAAAACAACTTTAATAATAATAATAATAATAATAATAATAATAACAACCATAATAGGTATGATTTCTGAGTACCTAAATTAAACCACTGTGTTTAAAATTAGAGACACAAAGATGAATGATTCACAGTTCTGTCCCTAAGAAACTTGAAGTCTAATGGGAGAGATAACCTCCATAAACCATAGTATTAAAATGTGTTTAATGTAAGAGAGAAAACTGAGAAATATAGGAACACAAAGTAGAATCATTTAACCCAGCCCTGGGAAATAATAAGTTTTCCTGGAGAAGTTGACACTGTTTTGTAACTTCCACAGTGCCAAATTCAAGGTTTTGATATTTGGGACAACACAGTGATTAAAAACAGACTTTATTTTTACGAATCTTGCAGTCTGTTTAGGGAAATAAACTAGTGAGCAGGCAATTAAATCTCAGTTCATAGCTGATATAAATCAGCCCATTAGACCATACATCAAGCCCAACTTTAAAGTGGAAGGTCAACAATGGATTACCAAAAAAAGGACAGCTAAGCTAAAGCCCAAAAAATCATTATGGCTCTAAGTCAAGCTGGGAGGGTGACCAGAAGAACAGAAAGGAGGAAAGTTTATTGCAGTCTTAGGAAGCAAGTGTAATGAGAGAGCATGGCATTTTCAGGGAACTGCAAAGTCATGGTAGAATTCTTCATGGCTGCAGTCTGAAATGTAAGGCGATCCATGGGCTGGACTGGTAAACTGGTCTGGTGGTTGGGCAGATTACAAAATGACTTGCACATTATTTCAAGATGTTTGGACTGTATCCTGAGGACAAAGATGGATACAGAGGGTTGTTTCTTTTTTTTTTTTAAGAGAAGTGTTTTTTAACAATTAGTTCTTATTAAATTACGTTGAGCTGCTGTGGCCAAACTTGAGCTGGAATCTAGGCCCCAGTTTCTCCCCGAGTTTATGCGATGGGCTCACTACCACAGCTCTGCTTTTCCACAGTGAGTTCTTCATGCTGCCTCCACAGAAAGGCTTCTTCTGGGACAATATATAATCATAAAGGTTTTCTTCCCTCTCTAATCATGATTTTTCTTATGCTTCCAAGATGGAGAGTCTAGCCCCATCTTAGAACTTACATTCAAATATTTATACTGTGACAGTTATCATGTGTAGTGGGTGAATAATCTTTAAGAAAGTTGTTAGTGAGCTGGAGAAGCTGTCTGACGGTATGGGTTATGGTGACATAGTTCCTATATTCCCAACATATACGAGCAAGTTGGAAGCTCTGGGAGATTGCTGTAGGAAGGACAGAACAATGAAGACCAGTACTATATTAATCATGTTTCTTGCTTCTGCAAACTTGTTGCTTTTTTTTTATTGATTATTCATATTCATAGGGACAAAGCTGATTGTCTCCACCTGTGCCCAAGATGAGATGATCAGATCAATACTAACAGCATGCCCATTGCCACAAATTGCAATTATTCCCTGTGCTCCCAACCCAACCTCTCCCCCAACTCCCACCCATTACTGCCTCCCCTCTGCAACCCTAGGTATGCTCTTGCCCTCTGCAATTCCAACACACCACTGTGGTTGTTCTTCCCTTCCTTCTTTTTCTCTTAGCTCCCACTTATGAGTGAGGACATGCGGTATTTTTCCCTCTGTGTCTGGCTTATTTAACTTAACATAATTTTCTCCAGGCTCATTCACATTGTTGCAAATGGCAGAATTTCATAATTTTTTTATGGCTGAGTAGTATTTCATAGTGTATCTATACCACATTTTCCTTAGTCAGTCGTCCATCAATGACATTTAGGTTCTATATCTTGGCTATTGTAAATAGAGCTGTGATGAACATGGGAGTGCAGGTATCCCTTCAACATGATGACTTCCATTCCTTTGGGTATATACCTAGAAGTGGGATTGCTGGATTGGTATGGTAGATCTGTCTGTAGTTGTTTGAGAAACCTCTATACTGTTTTCCATAGTGGCTGTACTAATTTACAGTCCTGCCAACAGTGTAGGAGAGTTCCCTTCTCTCCACATTCTTGTCAGCATTTGGTATTCTCAGTCTTTTTTATTATGGCCAGACTAACTGGGGTGAGATGATATCACAATGTGGTTTTGATTTGCATTTCCCTGATGGTTAATGATGTAGAGCATTTTTTTTAAGTACCTGTTGGCCATTTGTTTATTTTCCCTTGAAAAATGTTTATTCAAATCCTTTGTCCATTCCATTTTTTAATTGGGTTATTTGGAGTTTTTTTGTTTGTTTGTTTACTGTATAGTTGTTTGAGTTCCTTCTATATTCTGGATATTAATCCTTTGCCATATGTATAGTTTGCAAATATTTTCTCCAATTCTGTAGGTTGTTATTTCAGTATCTTGTTTCCTTTGCTATGCAGAAGCTTCTTAGCTTAATATAATCTCATTTATTAATTTTTTTCTTTTATTGCTGGTGCTCTTGGGGTATTATTAATAACATCTTTGCTCCATCCTACTTCCTGGAGTGTTTCCCCTATGTTTTCCATTAACAGTTTTATAGTTTCAGGTCATATACCTAAGTCTGTAATCCATTTTGAGTTGATTTTGGTATGTGGTTAGAGGTATAGGTCTAGTTTCATTTTCCTGCATATGGATATCCAATTTTCCCAGCACCATTTGTTGAAGAGGCAGTCTTTACCCCAATGTGTGTTCTTGTTGCCTTTGTCAAAGATCAGTTAGCTGTAAGTATGTGGGTTGATGTCTGGGTTCTCTGTTCTATTCCATTGGTCTGAGTGTCTATACTTATGACAGCACCATGCTGTTTTGGTTACTATAATTTTGTAGTATAATTTGAAGTCAGATAGTGTTATGCCTCTGGCTTTATTTATTTTTTTTGCTCAGGACTGCTATGGCTATTCAGGGTCTTTTGTTGTTCTGTATGAATGTTAGGATTTTTTTGTTCTATTTCTGTGAATCATGTCATTGGTATTTTGATGGGGATTTCACTGAATCTGTAGATCACTTTAGGTAGTATGGACATTTTCACAATTTTGATTCTTCCAATCCAAGAATATGGAATGTCTTACCATCTTTTTTGCCTTTATTAATCTCTTCCAGTACTGATTTTAGAGATCTTTCACCTTCTGATTAAATAGATTCCTAGGTATTTTATTTTTATGGTGACTGTTGCAAATGGGCTTACTTTCTTGATTTCAACACATTCTATGAGACCAGCATCACACTGATATCAAAACCAGACAAAGATACAACACACACACACAAAAAATTACAGGCCAATATCGCTGATGAACATAGACACAGAAATCCTCAACAAAATATTAACAATCAGAACATATTAAAAAATATACATGATGATCATGTTGGATTCATCCCACTGATACACAGATGGTTCAATATAGGCATATCAATAAATGTGATATACCACATCAACAAAATCTAGGACAAAAATCATGTGATTAACTCCATCAATGCAGAAAAATCACACAATAAAACTCAATGTTGTTTCATGATAACGACTCTCAGCGAATTAGGCATAGAAGGAAAGTACCTCAACACAGTAAAAGCCATTTACAACAAATGCACCACCAATATCATCCTGAATGGGGAAAATCTGAAGATGTTTACCTTAAGTACAGAAACAAGCCAAAGATGCTCACTTTCACCACTGATATTTAACATAGTACTGGAAGCCATGGCAATCAGGCAAGAGAAAGAAATAAAAGGCACCCAGATAGGAAAAGATGAAGTTGAACTGTACTTGTTTACGGATAACATGATCCTGTATAAAGAAAAGCCTAAAGACTCTACCAAAAAACTCTTAGAGCTGATTAATAATTTCAGTAATGCTGCAGGATATAAAATCAATGCCCCCAAATAAGTTGTATTTATATTCTTCATTAATGAACTTGATGCCTTAACATCTGCCCTACATGCATATGACAGATACACCTTGTTCTGGACAACTCAATAATACACCTGAGTCACCTTTCCTTGGCCTCCTGCCTCCATCATCATTCCCCCTCCTTAGAAGGAGTCCTTCTCCTAGGGGTGCACTTTTCAAATACAAACCCAACAAATCCAGATTCTACACTCCCAATCACCTCCCTTATGGGGTTCTCAGAATCCAGACCACTATATATCCTCCCTAATCATCCCAGGTCCAGATGTCAGAAAGCTAGGGACATTCTCTATGCCTCAGAGACTGCTAAAATTATTCACACTAGCCAATCCTAAACCTGCTTACCTGACCTTGCCTGTTCCATCTCACATAAACCACAGTAAAGGCACTTGCCTAGTTCTCTCTCCCTCTGCCTTGTGACAAATCCTTATGATTCCCTATATGACCCCTCCCCACCTCCCTCATGACCACTACCTCCCTGTCTTGGGATCTGTGAGTAAAATGAACTATCTTTTTAACAGAAGTCATCTTCTGATCTATCAGCCTAACCATGTCTAAATAATAATAAAACTGATTAAAACATGTCCTCACTATGAAACTGTTAAATGTGTTCAGAGCTTAGTTTGTCAAAGTGCTTTTACATATGGAATTTTCTTTGATCATTTCACTAATCCTCTGAGTGAAGTAGTTGAGCTGTGACTCCTCCCCATTTGCAGAGGAAGAAAGGCACAAAAACCATAAATTTGTCCAGAGTCACATGGTAGAGCCAGAACTGGAAACCAGATGCCCTGTTCTCATACAAGGCCCTGAGTACTGTGCCAGGCCTGACTGTCTTCTGAGGAAACAGAAGAAATGGGAATTTTTGTACTATCAGCCCTTGAAAATGGGAACAAATTGGAGTGTGGGGTCATCTAAAATAGTAGCACATCTAATTAATCAAAATATGGCCTAAATATAATAAATCAAAATAATTGAATAACAAATGTTTCTAAATATTTTTTTTTCAGGATTCTATTAGTGATGAAAATGATTCATATGTAATTAACATCATTTAGGCATATAAACTCATGGTAAAAAGTCTTTTAAAATGTTTGTTCTGTGAGGTCAGTCTCTGCCACCTAGAGAGGAATGAGAGCTGCCAGGCCCACATGCCCTGAGTCAGCCATGCTGGAACAGGCAGGAACCATGGGACTCCAATCCCAGACCAGTCCCCACGATCCAGAGAGGCTGGAGAGCTGCCAGGCCTGCACACCAGAAGTCAGCCACACCAGAACAGGCAGGCACCATGGAATCCCCTAGCCCAGGCAAGTGCCTACTGCCCAGAGAGTCCTGAGAGCCACCATGCCTACACACCCTGAGTCAGCCATGCTGGAACAGACAGGTGCTGTGGGACCACCAGCCCAGACCAGTCCCTGCAGCCCAGAGAGGCCCAAAAGCCACTGGGCCCACAGGCCTCCAGCCAGCCATGCTGGAACAGGTAGGCACTGTGGGACCCCCAGGCCAGGCTAGTCCCTGCTGTCCAGAATTGGCAGTCCCTTCAGAATCCAGGCTAGACATCAGGGTGGAACAAATGGACCATGATACCCCCTGTCACAATGACTAAACACCAAAGGAAAGATACCAGAAATATGAAAAATCAAGGAAGTACAACACCACCAGAGGAAAATAATAACTCTCAAGCTCTAGATCCTATAGAACAGGAAGTCCTTGAAATGACTGATAAGGAATTTAAAGCAACAATTCTAGGAAACTAAATGAGATACAAGAAAACTCAGTTAGACAACACAATGAAATGAGAAAAAAATATACAGGACCTGAAAGAAGAAATATACAAAGAAATCATGCCCTGAAAAAGAATATAGCAGAGCTTGTGAAGCTGAAGGATTCATTCAACAAAATGGGGGAAAAAAAAAACAATAACAAAAACAAACAAACAAACAAAAAATCAGAAAGTCTAAACAGCAGTCTAGAACAAGCAGAAGAGAGAATTTCTGACCTTGAAGACAGGCTGTTTGGATTAGCACAGGTGGACCAGAAAAAAAGGAACTTAAAAAATTGAAGAAAATCTAAGAGAAACAACAGACAACCTTAAGTGCTCAAATATCTGAATCATGGGAATTCCAGAAGGGGAGAGAAAAGGAAATGACGTTGAAAACATATTCAATGAAATAATAGGAAAAAAAAAACTTCCCAGGTATAGGAAAAGTCACAGATCTTCAGATTCAGGAGGATCAAGATCCCCAAATATGTTCAACTCAGAAAGGTCCTCTCCAAGACATGTGATAATCAAACTGGCAAAACTCAAAGACAAAGAGAGACTCTTAAAAGCTGCAAGAGAGAAGTAGCAAGTCACCTATAAGGGAGCCCCAATCAAAATAACATCAGACTTTTCATCAGAAACCCTAAAAACCAGAAAAGAATAGGATGATATATTCAAAATACTAAAGGACAAAGACTGCCAGCCAAGAATACTTTACCCAGCAAGGCTATCCTTCCAAAATGAAGGACAAATAGTAAATTTCTCAGACAAAGAAAAACTGTGGGAGTTCACTACCAGACAAACAGCTGTACAAGAAATTCTCAAGGGAGTTCTGGGTTTGATACCTGAAAAATGACCATCACTGCCATGAGTACTCAAGAAAGAACAATACCTACCAGCAAAACAAAAATGCTAACAGTAAAGAGAAAAAAATAGTTTATCTACCATGCCAAGAAACCAACAAACACGAAAGACAGACAGAAATCAGAAAGAAAGGAATAAAAGATACTTAAGACATCTAAACAAAAATTCAATAAAATTCTAGGAGTAAGTCAATGCCTTTTCAATACTAACTCTAAATGTAAAAGGATTAAATGCCCCACTCAAAAGACACAGACTGACTGACTGGATTAAAAAGGTGGACTGACTGACTGGATTAAAACTGACTGACTGGATTAAAAAGGTGGACCCAACAATATGCTGTCTTCAAGAGACTCACCTCACCTGTAAAGACACACATAGTGTGAAAGGATGGATAAAGATACACCATGCAAATAGAAATGGAAAATGAGCTGTAGTATCTTATATCAGATAAAATAGACTTTAAACCAAAAACCATAAAAAAGAGATAAAGAAGGCCACTATTGCCGCTATATAATGATAAAAGAATCTATCCATCAAGAAGATGTAACAATCATAAATATGCATGCCCCCAACATTGGAGCAGCCAGCTTTATAAAGCAAAAACAATTAGATTTAAAGAAAGAGATAGATACTAACACCATACTAGCAGTGGACCTGAACACTCCACTCTCAACATTGGACAGATCATCTAGGCAAAAAATCAATAGAGAAACACAAGATATAAACAACACTTTATAACAGTTGGACTTCACAGATATCTACAGAACATTCCATCCAACAACCTCAGAATATTCATTCCTTTCATCAGCACATGGAACATTCTCCAGGATAGACCACATGTTAGGTCACAAACAAGTCTCAACAAATTAAAAAAAAAAAATTGAAATTATTCCACACATTTTTTCAGATCACAATGGATTAAAATTAGAAATCAATAACAAATGAAACTCTGGAAGTTATAGAAACACATGGAAATTAAACAACATTCTACTTAAAGACATATGGGTTTAAGAAGAAATCAAACAGGAAATCAAAACATTTCTTGAAACTAATGAAAATAATGACACATCATACCAAAACC
>NW_007737962.1:11701-22112 GCF_000696425.1 Galeopterus variegatus | reverse complement strand
TTTCTTGAAACTAATGAAAATAATGACACATCATACCAAAACCTGTGGAATACTGCAGAAGAAGTACTAAGTGGGAAATTTATCACATTTAATACTTACTTCAGAAGAATGGAAAAATGGCAAGTTAACAATCTAACACTTCACCTTAGAGAACTAGAAAAACAAGAACAATCCAAAACCAGTTAGGAGATGGAATAAAAAAAAAAAATAAGATCAGAGCAGAACTAAATGAAATAGAAACCCAAAAAATTATACAAAAGATCAATGACACAAAAAGTTGTGGTTTCCTTGAAAAGATAAATAAATGTGACAAACTTTTAGCAAGGCTGACTAAGAAAAAAACAAAGAAGTCCCAAATAACAAAAATTAGAAATGAAGAAAAAGTGATGTTACAATTGATACATCAGAAATACAAGGAATCATTAGAAACTACTATAAACAACTATATGCAAAGAAATTTGAAAATCTTGAGGAAATGGATAAGTTTCTGGACACATACAAACTGCCAAAACTGAGCCAAGAAGACATAGAAAATCCGAACACACCAATAATAATAAAAGAGATTGAAGCTGTCATCAGAAGTCTCCTGACAAAGAAAAGCCTATGACCAGACAGGTTCATTGCAGAGTTCTACCAAACCTTCAAAGAGGAATTGATACCAATTCTCTACAAACTATTCAAAAAGACTGAAACAGAGACCATTCTCCCTAACTCATTCTATGAGGCAAACATCACCCTAATACCAAAACCAGACAAAGATACACTGTGAGGTAAACAGAGTAGTTTAGTCAGGCCCCCTCACCTCAGGTCCAGCTGCACATCCTTTGTAAACAAGTTATGTGGGAGTAGAGTTAGTGCACATGTGCACCCATGTATCTTTTGGCTTGTTGCTATTTTTAGTGTCCTCTTCGGTGTGTGAGGCAGCTGCTCTGAACTGCTGTTCAGCAGAGGTCACGTCTAAAAATAAAGCCTATTGTTTCTTCACCCACACCTCAAAGGACCTTTTTCCTGTTACCTAGCTCATAGACCTGCATGTGAAGGATTTGTGAACCAGTCTGGACAATGGCTCAAGGGGTCTGTGAGCTCCAGACCCAGCCCTAGCTCTACAACTAGCATAGTCTGCAGCATGATTTGAAGCAGGTATGGGAGCCAAAAGCCTCTTGGTAAGGAGGAAATGTGGCTACTCTTGAATATGTTATGCCCTGTGGCCACTTTCCTATTAACCAGGATCTGGTTGCTGCTTACTACACTGCAAGTTAGCATAGACCAGGCATTACAGCAGAGAACACCTTGGGAGGGAGAGGAAATGTGATTATCCTTGAGTATGTGGCGCCTAGTGGCCACTTTTCTGCTGACTGGAACCTGGCTACTGCTCACTATACTGCAAACTGATTGAGATTTGAAGTGGAAAGCAGAGTTGTTGGAAGTGTGGATAATTATCCTATAGGATGAAATGCAGTGACTGGCTACTACTGCCTCTCATACCAGGGAGGACAACAAACCCAGCTGTGAGTTGGGGGAGACCATGCATCTCCAGGCACAACCTTGTGTGTATCAGAAAGTGAAACACGAGCAGCCTATGGAACTAGACTGACAACTGATGGGCAATCCACAGGTGTCCCAATTCACTACCTATGTCCTGTATACCCAGGTTGAATTGCTTGACTTGGGGAGACAGTTCTGGCAGAAACAGGTGGAGCCCCTGGCTGTTTGGCTCCTGTGGTTACGGGACCTAGAGGTGGATGGTGTGATGTGCTCTGCTGAGGAGATGGAAAATTTGGCCTTCATTACCATACACCCATCCCTGATGCAGCAGCTACAGAATAGCCACAGATATGCACAAGTGCCAGGTAATCACCTCTTAATGGGATGGGTGAATGCAGCTGCCTGAACCATGTGGGTGAATGCTGGAGAACTGCCCAAGATGATTAGTAAGTGGCAAATATCTGCTGAGTTGTTTCAAATAATTTGGGAGCTGAGGATGTGGCAGTCCATGTTTAATGTGAACACCTGTGGCCTGGATGATGAAAATTTTACTGGCAGCATGAGAGACATAGTGCTGCAAAATGCCCCATCAACGTCTGGGTCACTGATGGCCATACCGCCCCATACATTGGTTGTCCTATACATGAGGTAACAACCATGATAGCCACCTTTGGTGAAGTAGAGAACAGGAGACAAGCAAAAGGGGTTCAAAAGGTAGCTAAGACCAAACTCCCAAGAAATTCTCAGGATTTTATTCTGAGGGGACCAAGAAAGGCTAGCTGTAAGCAGATATGGCTTGACTTGCTTGCAACAGGGTTGATAGCAAGAAAATTGACTGGCAGCCAAATGTGGTCTTGTTTGCCTTGTGACAGCAATTGCACCCTGAACAGCATTTCACTAAACATCCAGAAACAGGTAGCAAGTTACACTCAGTGGATTTAAAAGATTTTTTTGTTGTTCCTGAGGAGGTGAATGAATTGTTCCATTTTGACTAGGGAACAGACCAATGTACTCATCTTTTGGGGGCAGGTGTGGGCCAGAGGCCTCGTATTGAATTGTCAGTACATTGATCAAGGACAAATGTGCAGTGTGTTTTGGCATTGGTGGATACAGGCACAGAATGTAGCCTGATATATGGCAATCCGGATAGGTTTCCAGGGCCCACAGTTCATGTAAATAGCTATGGAGGACATAGTATTGAAGTCAACGCTGTTTCACTACCATTGGGTATAGGACGATTGCCTCCTCATGTGTATAATGTGTATGTGTGTGTGTGTATATATATATACACATGCAGACATATATGTATATCCCCAGTAGCTGAATACATCTTGGTTTGGATGTACCTTATGGTTTGCACCTGCAAATAACAGTTGGAGAGTTTGGGCTGTGGATATGAACAGTAAAGACTGTGTTATGAGGATATGCTAAACATGACCCACAGTTGTTACCCAAGCCAAGCCACGTAGTTAATGTAAAGCAGTATAGCCTACTGGGAGGACATGCAGAGATAGGTGCCACTATATTTGGATTACAGAAAGCTGGCATTATTTGTCCAGCTCATAGCCCATTTAATGCTTCCATATGGCCAGTAAAAAAGCCAGATTGTACCTGGAGAATGACTGTAGACTATCAAGAACTAAACAAAGTGGTGCCTTCTTTGCATGCAGCCGTGCCTTCAGTTCATGACATGATGGATCAGCTGATGACTCATCTGGTAACTTATCATTATGTATTGGACTTTGCAAATACTTTTTTCTCTATTCCAATCTTGGCTGATAACCAAGATAAGTTTGCCATCACTTGGGAAGGGAGGCAGTGGACCTTTCAAGTATTGCCCCAAGGTTTTCTGCACAGCCCAAGCATTTGTCATAGTTTAGAGGATGGGGACCTAGGCAAGTGAATTAGGCCCAGCACGATTACAATGTTTTACTACATTGATGATGTGTTACTAACCTCTGATTGTCTTGCAGATTTAACCCAGGCAGCTCCAACACTGCTAAGTCATTTGGAACAATGTGGGTGGGCTGTGAACACAGCCAAAGTGCAAGGACCTGGGCTGTCAGTCAAATTCTTGGGAGTGGTCTGGTCAGGTAAGCTGGGAGTCACCCCAGAAGCTATTATAGACAAGATACAGGCATATCCTTGACCCACAACTGTAGCTCAGCTACAGACATATTTGGGACTTCTGGGATATTGGAGTGATTTTGTACCACCTGTGACTCAAATGGCATGTCCACTGTATGCATTAACAAAGAAAGGAGCCCTCTGGGGTTGGACTGAGGAAGTATAACAGGCTTAGAGGGCTACAAAAAGGGAAACACAGCAAGTACAGGCTTTCAAGTGGCTGATCCCACTAAGCCTTTTGAATTAGATGTACATATAACCCAAGTGGGGTTAGGATGAGGTTTGTGGCAGAGACAAGACTGATTCTGAACACCTGTAGGATTCTGGTCTCAGCTCTGGAAGGGCGCTGAAGTACATTATATTCTATGAGAAAAACAGTTAGTGGCTGTGTATTCTGCCTTGAGGACTACTGAAGCTATCACTGGATCTGCCAAAGTCCTAATAAGGATGACATACCCCATACTAGGTTGGCTGCACATGTGGGCAACCAACCCTAAAACAGGTGTAGCTCATGCTCCCACTCTGTCTAAATGGGAGCATATATAGAACAAAGGAGCACTGTGTCAATGAGTCCACTGTACAAAGAGCTGCAAACTGTGCTAGGCTCAGTAGAGGTTGTGGATGAAACTTTTACACAACCCTTAACCATGGAGGTGGAGGCTACACATTTTCATGAGGGACAGGGACCTATCACAGAGCAAGCTTGGTATACAGATGATTCTAGCATGGGACCTTCATCATTGTGGACAGCTGTTGCTGTCCAGCCCTTAACAGATACCATGTGGTATGAAAATGGCACAGGGCAAAGCAGCCAATGGGCTGAATCGAGAGCAGTATGCATGGTGATAAAAAATGAGCCTGGGCCACTAACCATCCATACTGAGAGCTAGGCTGTGTACAAAGTTTTAACCTTTTGGATCTCTACTTGGAAGTATCCGCAGTGGGTGGTGGGACACCAACTCTTGTGGGGACAAGCCATGTGGCAAGAGTTATGGGAATTGGGACCTGAGAAAGAAGTAACTTTTTTTCATGTCACAGGACACTTTCCCTTAGCCAGTCCAAGAAATGATAAAGCCAATGTGTTGGCTAAGGTAAGATGGCTGAAGAGAGCCCCAGCTACTTATATAGCCCAGGGGTTACATTGATGAATTCAGTATGGTGGCAGTAAAACCATGTGGATGGTGGCTCAAATATGGGCCTTTCCTATAAAATGGGAAGATGTAGTGAATCCATGTTGTGTTTGTCCAGTATGTGCTCAAAAGAGACCATACCCCTGGTGGGTTCCCCATACAGATGGGCAAATAACTTGAGGAAGAGTGCCCCTGAATCAATCACAAGTATACTTTGTTGGACCACTGACAAGGTCAGAGAATTCCAGATACATCTTCACTGCTATTGATAAGGCTACTGGTCTTCTGTTTGTATGGCCTTGTAAAGCCCCATACCAGGTAAACACTATGATGGCATTGAATAGCCTTATGGCCATGTATGGCCAGCCTGTAGTCATTGAGAGTGATAATGGAATTCACTTTACTGAACATGGTGTTCAGAGGTGGGCCTCCCAGTTTTCTATTATGTGGAAGTTACATGTGGCACATCATCCCCAGGCAACGGGAATGATTGAATGGTATAATGGTCTTTTAAAAAAGGGACTAAGGCTATCTGGCAAACCCCCACCCCTGAATGGGTGTACACAGCAGTTATGGCCAACAATAAGGATTCTAAATAAGAGACTTTGAAATGGCAGGCCCTCTCCAGTGGAAGCTCTCTTGTATAGGGCTACAGCACCTACACAACTGCAAGTCACTACTAAAGATAAGCTTTTGAAGCCAGGATATGGCAAGAATGGAAATATTCTCTTACCAACCCCAACCTTTTTACAACAGGGGCAGACAGTACAATGGAAATGGCCTTCAGGAATACAAGCCCCCCGTATATGCTGGGTAGGTCTAATAGGGCCTTGGGGGAAAGGATTGGAAGAAAACTTGCAAGTTTCTTCTTGGGTGAAAAGTACCTGGCCTTCTCAAGTAAAGGTAACATGGCCTGGAACAGATAAGCACTCTATTCCAAAGGGCATATTTCTATTATCATTATGGCCAATCATGAGTTCCCCTATATAATTACATGTAGAACCTACAGATCCAACAGTGTTAGCAGATGAAGTATGGTATTATAAACCACGGGAATGATTGAATGGTATAATGGTCTTTTAAAAAAGGGACTAAGGCTATCTGGCAAACCCCCACCCCTGAATGGGTGTACACAGCAGTTATGGCCAACAATAAGGATTCTAAATAAGAGACTTTGAAATGGCAGGCCCTCTCCAGTGGAAGCTCTCTTGTATAGGGCTACAGCACCTACACAACTGCAAGTCACTACTAAAGATAAGCTTTTGAAGCCAGGATATGGCAAGAATGGAAATATTCTCTTACCAGCCCCAACCTTTTTACAACAGGGACAGACAGTACAATGGAAATGGCCTTCAGGAATACAAGCCCCCCGTATATGCTGGGTAGGTCTAATAGGGCCTTGGGGAAAAGGATTGGAAGAAAACTTGCAAGTTTCATCTTGGGTGAAAAGTACCTGGCCTTCTCAAGTAAAGGTAACATGGCCTGGAACAGATAAGCACTCTATTCCAAAGGGCATATTTCTATTATCATTATGGCCAATCATGAGTTCCCCTATATAATTACACGTAGAACGTACAGATCCAACAGTGTTAGCAGATGAAGTATGGTATTATAAACAAGTAAGATACCTATTTCTGCCACCATCCTTTTTTGGGATGGCAAACTGGTATGTATCTTATCAGAGGGGCAAGAAATTCCTCTATTGGTACCAATAACTCTTCTGTCTTTTCACCCATAGTATTCTGGCTGCAGGCACTGCACCAGACTCAATTGGGTACATACATACATTGGTATGATCATCTACTGAATATGCACTGAACTTCGCATCAGTATGACTACAAGATTCCCATGGAAAATCACACCAATGATGGCTACTAACTGGACATGTGCAACTAAAGGACAGAACTACAAGATAAGCCATAAGGACAAGCCTTGAGCCATGTTGAACAGACAATATGTTGTATAAATAAACGGGTCATTTATCCACTCTAAGGGAATATCGTGGAAGATTTTTAACACTAGATTATACAGAGGGACCCTGAAGGGGTGGATTTTGGGGAAAATGGAGTAGTTTAGTCAGGACCTCTCACCTGAGGTCCAGCTGGGTGTGGTGCAGCACATCCTTTGTAAACAAGTTGCATGGGAGTAGAGTTAGCACACATGCACACCCATGTATCTATTGGCTTTTTGCTATTTTTAGTGTGCTTTTCAGTGTGTGAAGCAGCTGCTCTGAACTGCTGTTCGGCAGAGCTTGTGTCTAAAAATAAAGCGTATTGTTTCTTCACCCACAGCAATAACAAAAGAACATGCATAGCCAAAGCAATCCTGAGCAATAAATAAATAAATAAAGCCAGAGGCATAACACTACCTGACTTTAAACTATACTGCAAAGCTATAATAACCACAACAGCAGGGTACTGTCATAGAAACAGACACATGGATCAATGGAATAGAATAGAGAACCCAGAAATTAACCCATACACCTACAGCCATCTGATCACTGACAGAGGCACCAAGCCTACACACTGGTGAAGAGACTGCCTCTTCAGCAAACGGTGGTGGGAAAACTGGATATTCATGTGTAGGAGAATGAAACCAGACCTGTACCTCTCATCATATGCCACAATCAACTAAAAATGGATTAAAAAATTAAATATACATCCTGGAATAATAAAACTCCTTAAAGAAAACATAGGGGAAACACTCCAGAAAGTAAGAGTTGGTACAGACCTCATGAATATGACCCCAAAAGCACAGGCAACCAAAAGAAAAATAAACAAATCAGATTACATCAAACTAAAAACTTCTGCACAGCAAAAGAAACAATCAGCAGAGTTAAAAGACAACCAACAGAGTGGGAGAAAATATTTGCAGAATATATGTCTGACAAAGATTTGACAGCAAAAAGCCCAAATAACCCAATTAAAAAATGGGCAAAGCTGCTGAACAGACATTTCTCAAAGGAAGATATATGAATGGCCAACAGACACATGAAAAAATGCTCAACATCACTCAGCATTTGGGAAATGCAAATCAAACCACTTTGAGATACCATCTCACTTCAGTTAAGATGGTTAATATCCAAAATACTAAGAATGATAAATGCTGGTGATATTGCAGAGAAAAAAGTACTCTCATACACTGTTGGTGGGACTGCAAAATGGTGCAGCCTTTATGGAAAATGGTATGGACGTTCCTCAAATGATTACAGATAGATCTACCATATGACCCAGCTATTCCACTTCTAGGAATATACCCATAGGAATGGAAATCATCGTGCTGAAACAATACCTGTACTCCCATGTTTATTGCAGCAGTATTTACAATAGCCAAGACTTGGAACCAGACCAAATGCCCATCATCAGATGACTGGATAAGGAAACTGTATTATATCTACACAATGGAATTCTACTCTGCTATTAAAAAAGAATGAAACACTACCATTCACAACAATATGGATGGACTTAGAGGAAATTATATTAAGTGAAACAAGTCAGGCAGAGAAAGAGAAATACCACATAGTCTCACTTGTTTGTGGGAGCTAAAAACAAACAAACAAATAAATAAATACAAACAAATAAAGGGTGGGGGGAGAGAAGATACAACAATCACAATTCCTTGTACTTCTTAAGACAAGTGAACAGATACGATGTAGACAGGGAGGGTGGGGGGGGAAGAGGAAGGGGTAATGGGACACGAAAATCAACTACAAAGCATACTGAGAAGTTAAAAAAGGCTCGTTCTCTGAAATACTTAAATTCTTCCAGTGTAAGACCATTAATTTGATTTATTTCATGAATAAATCCTTTATTGGTATAGAATATGAAAGTGTACAAATGTAAGAATGAACTTATCATTCATTGTAAATTTGTGAAGAATTGGACAGAACATTAAATATAGTCAAATTTAAATTCTCTATATTTTTATGTGAAAAGGAGCGCTCAATTTTTCTGAAATTCTATAGGCAGTTGGTGATGGATTCCAAACAAGCCATGGTTATTTGAATCTTTGTTCATAAGTCTTCATGCCCTCTCTTTGTTGGAATTATACTTCTCTATCTTCTGCCATGAGACTCTGCGATGCCATACCCTGGAATGGGCAGAATATATTATCCTGTTCCATTCTTGTGAAGCTTGACCATACAGCTTTCATTGACTAATGTAATGTGAGTAGAAGTGTCAATTTGTTTATTCTTGGCTAAAATCTCAATTTGTGTCATGTTTCTTCTCACCCTCTTGAAATGTTTTCCCCAAGAAAGTACACCAGGAGTAGCCACTGGCCCAAAGAGAATGATGAGAAGACCTATGGAGGAGATTTTAACACAACCTCCAGCCTGCATCCAAGCCCACCTGAGCTGCAGCCAACATGCCAGCCTGTGAATGAGAAACAAAATAAAACAAAACAACAACAACAACAAAAAAAAACTTGTTGGTGTAAGCCATTGAATTTTGGGGTGCTGTCTTCCAAGGCACTATTGCAACATTAGGTACTTTGAACACTAGGCTATAGATTTTCTGTCTTCCATTCCAAGATTCTTTTGGTTGCAAATTTGTTCATCTTTACGAATTTGGTTCAGTTCTGTATAATGTTTTCAAAAGAGGCATACAATTCCTCAGAAAAAATGTGATCTTATTTATTTATTTTAGGGTTCTTGATATGTTACCCAGGAAAACAAAGTCTGCCAAGTGCAAAGTGCACTGGGAATAACTGAGAATCCTATACTGAACTACAAATTTACAAATGAATCTTTTCTGTATGTTTTTAGGCATGAACACCCTGTTTATATGCTGAATAGATCACTTGCCTACTTTTGAGTTACCTAAGATCCAAGGCAGGCACCAAACTTCTCCCTAGTAGTTCTGAAAATAGCCTACATGTTTTTTTTCCCCTGTATTTATAAGCTGATTATTATCCCCACTTTTAGTACCCTTGAGGCATCAGTCTCTTTAGAAGAAATGTATTGCTGATTAAAATATCCCTGATAAATGTATGAAATATTCTAGTGTGCACATGTGGACAGATTTGTAAAGTACCTTATGTACCACATTGGAAAAGAGAGTTATGCAATTTACAAAATAATTTCACATCTATTATGTCAGTTGTGTTCATCAGGACGGGTAATGTACCATTTTGAAAGAAGAAAACTGAATCTGGATGAATTTGTTTAAGTCATGCAGCTAGCAAATGGCCTGCTCCAAATCTCTTGTACTTTCCCAAATATTTAATCAAGATTGGGAAGGAAAATATGGGATGGAAAAAGTAGTGTCTTGTTGTTAGAGGGCACTATGATTAAGTAGAGTCACAACCCGCATTCTTCCAGTAGCAAGCTGACTCCTTCTACCATTTAGCATTCTCTTCTTTCTGACAGGCAGGGTTCAGTAAGGAGAGCAGAATCTACCTCAGGTAGTTAAGTTGAGAAAATTAATATGGAGAACTAGCTGTCAGGGTGTTATAATAGCTGACAAGGTAAATAGAGGATGGTATAATTGATGTAGGAGGTGCTCAGTTTCCCTGGGTTCCAGTTTCAGGACATTACTCTGGATTTCCAGCCACTCCCTGAGGTGTCAGACACCCACCTCTGAGCTCTCCCCTGGAGGAAAGTTACTATTGCCAGTTAGACCTATTTTCAGCACCAACCACAAGGCGCTGGCTTATGCAAATCCAGTGGC